>NC_134830.1:125227691-125361933 GCF_004210375.1 Tachypleus tridentatus | reverse complement strand
CCAAGCGTGTTAAGGCGTGCGACTCGTAATCTGAGAGTCGCGGGTTCGCATCCTCGTCGCGCTAAACATGCTCGCCCTTTCAGCCGTGGGGGCGTTATGATGTGACGGTCAATCCCACTATTCGTTGGCAAAAGAGTAGCCCAAGAGTTGGCGGTGGGTGGTAATGACTAGGTGCCTTCCCTCTAGTCTTACACTGCTAAATTAGGGACGGCTTGCACAGATAGCCCTCGAGTAGCTTTGTGCGAAATTCAAAAAAACATTTTATATTCTAGCTTGCCAATATCGGCAATTTGAATTTCTATTTCTTAAAATACCACAGACTTTGTCTTTAGACATCACAAAGAAATAATTTAAACAAAATAAGCATCCAGAATATCACATGACACAAAAAAAGTATTTAGAAATCTGTTTTGTATTAACATTTAATTTGTGGACTTAAGGAATATAATGTTTTTAGTGTTTATGACATTATCAATTAGAGGCCTGTTTAGTTTATTTTAAAATCTGATTTTAAATACAGTAAATAACTGCCGACAAGAAGATTTTAAAATATATTTTATAGAAATATCTTTAGTAGCATGTATCAATGTAAAGTTAAAATAATGTTACTTATAAACATAAATTCTGTACCAAAAACAGTTCTAGAATACATTACTTTTTACTTTGTAATTTGCTTTCACCAATGTGAACAATACATTTTTTGAGGGAATGCATTTACATCAGTATGTTGCACAAGAGTTTCCTCAAAATTCAACTTTCTTAATAATATACATTAAACCTTTATATTTTACTGTTTCCATGTATTAGTTCTGTATGGTTGTAATGTTCAATTGTATAGGATATTATATTATGGTTGATGTTACTAGCTTTCTCCTGATACATTAAATTCAATGGGGAACATAATTTTAAGTTAACTTGAACAGCAATAAAACACCAAGAAAAGTGTCCTGAAAGTACCATACTTACATTATACGTTTTTTTGCTTGTTCTTAAGAAAAAGTACAATTTATCATAAGGAAAATTTACTTTGCATTTAACGCAAAATAAAATTCTTGTTTTGATCTCAAAACTTTTAGTTATGTAGTCTGTCAAGTAACATCAGGTGACTGACTTTTAACTACTTTGTTGATCAGGTATCTCACCTTTAAGTAAGTACCATATCATCATGCACCATGTGTTTACCTTTTAATTAAGTAGCTCAACATCAAATAACGTGCCATGTTTAGAGCTAAAAATAAGTCTCTCTTGGGGCTGAAAGTAAATGCTATTTTAGCAGTGGGAGTTCCCCAGAAACAAAGAAAAAAATTTCGTTAGATTTTCTCCAATTTCAAAATGCTGACATTGTTCATTTTACACCAAGGCCAGAACACTTCCTCATCTTTGATGTAAGTTACTACTTCTCTCAATTAACTGATGTAGTTAAGTAATTAGAATAAACTGCATAAAAGAAACTAGTAATTATAACATGTCTGAGTATCATTCATCATATGATGATCAAGAAGGTACTAAGAATAACAAATGATGAGTATTGTGGAAGAATTATTAATTGAAATAATAAAACATATGATATGTTGTATTTTTATAAGTAAAGAATAAATAAAATATACGTGTTCATCTGGAATCTCAGTGTTGGAATCATTATTTAGTGTAACTGTAAATTTCCTCAAGTTAGTGACTTGTGTGTTCCATTTGCAACTGCATACCATCATCTAATATAAAGTTGATGTGGCTTCTGTGTTGCTAGGCAGGCATGAGTGGAAGGTCAACATAATAAAAATAATAACTATATATAAATATATAACGTTATGAACTTTAAGCTACTTGGAATAAACGTTTTTGATTTCATGTAATAATCTGTAGTCATTCCTGAACTAAAAAAGTATAATTTATATTTATTTCCTAATTTTTGTAGTGGTTATGAAGTCAATTAAATTGACTTAACTCCAAGAATTATAGTACAGAAAATAACAGATAAAATATATAATTTTATTAAAAACAAGTGTTTGGAATGTATTTTGGTTGTTTTAACCTGTTGACTGCCGAGTATTTCATGAATTAACTCGTCCGTGGCATTGTGTTACCGATCGGCTTGGACGAGTTATCTCGTCTACGGCACTGAACAGATTAAGGATCACACAAATATGTCAGGTTTTTGAACAAAGAATAGTTTTTAAATATGACAAGAAAATCACTTTGCACACAGACTATTAACAAAACAGACTTGACATTTTTATTAACAAATCTTTAATAAAATTATTTCATTAAAAATATGAATTTTTGAGTACAAAAGATTCCAATCATTACTAAATATCTACTAAATTTTGTTAAGAAACACATACACCACTAAAAGCTCTAGTATAAACATGTAATGTTTGTAGTTGTGTATTCAACCTCGTGTATTTTACAGTGAGCCCATCATAAAAGCGTTAATAAAATCAAATATTCTAACAATTAACTCGGCACATCTATATACATATATCTTTGATTGTTATTTTCCCAGACATTCCTAACCTTCACCAAATACATCACAAACATATTCCATAGATTTTTATAATTATTCAAGTTTTATTTCTCTAACCATTAAGAAGCAAAAAAACTAATCCAGCAATTCTTGATGAAGAGAAACCCACTTTAAATAAAAACGTATCTCAGAATGGCTGGTATGGGTATTAACACTTTTATTGATGTGGAGAGAATAACGTTTCGACCTTCCTAGGTCATCTTCAGGTTAATAGAGTTTGCAAGTGACTGTTTATGGACACGTCTTAGGGACGAGAGTATAAAGGAGTATGGGATTGTAGAGGACGTGTTGCAATTGGATGTTAGGTTATTAATTATTATAGGTATAAAGGTGATCTTTTATATCGGTTTAATTTTGGTTTTAGTTGCTGTGTAAGTAGGGCTTCTTTGATTTTGCACTTGCTTATATTTGTTTCTCTACTTAGTATCTGGAAGTTCTTTATGGTTATGTTGTGTTTATTTGATTTGCAGTGTTCAAAAACATTAAAGGTGTTTTTTTTTTGTTCTTTGAATCTAGTCTCCATTTTTCTGCTCGTTTCTCCAATGTAGAAGTCAGGGCAGTTGTTGCATTGTATTTTACAAATTATGTTGGTGTTGTGTTTGTCAGTGTAGTTTTTACATAGTATGGATTTTAGTTTTGTACCTGGTTTTTGAATAAATTTTGTATTTCCTGGAATGTTGTTTTGTTATAAGTTTTTCTAAATGTTTGTTATATTTATGCTGATGTCAGGAACATATGGTATGCAGCAGTGTAAGGTTTTGTAGTTTGTTATATCTTGGTATTTACTGTTGTTTGTCTAGGTGTGTGCACATAATTTTTTCCACAGTTTTTGAAGAAATTTGTTGAGATTGATAGAGTGTTGTTTTATTTTGTTGATTTCATCATTAACTTTATCACGTAAACATAGTTTTGTGGTTGTGTTTATTCGATTTTTTAATATGTTGAGTTTTTGTTTTGTTTCATGTGCTGAGTACCAGGGAATGTATAATCTAGGATGGGTAATTTTTCTGTGGATATCTGTTTCAAATGGTGTATCAGTTATTGTGATATTGAAGTAGAAAAATGCCATTTGGTTAGTTTGTTTCCTGTTTGTATGTGAACATAAGGTTGGGATGTATAGAATTAACATGACTAAAAGAACAAAGTTAATGTCTACAGATGTTAATCCACCTATTGTATTGTGAACATACCTGCATCAGTATTGTGGTGGGTGTAAGGCTAAACTGATCACGTGAGATTCAATCTGTTTTATGAAAATATTGACTAGAACTGGTGACACGGGAATCCCATACTTAGGCCATTTATTTGTAGGCAGTTTTGGTCATTGAACATAAAGCTAGTTTTGGTGGTAGTGAATTCTATAAGCGTCACTGGGAACATGCATCAATGGGTTGGGATCTTGAATATAAAGTTATAAAGCTATCTTGCAGGCTTCCATTGTTGGGACTTCTGTGAAGAGGGAGATTACATCAAAACTGACCATTAAGGCTTTATGATTTAGTTGACAAAATGACTTGAGTCAAAAGCATGAGCAAAACGATCTGATCAGGGACAGAATGGAAGGGAGAGGAACAGGGGAATATTGAGAAAGATAAAGCAAGGGAGTATAAGGAAAACTAAAGATGAGATGACTTCACTCAAAACTCCAATGACTAAGAGATGCTTCCAAAACAGACTGATAAAAAGGAGTCATATATAAATGTATTGAAGATGAGAGGAATAAACACATCCATGTCAAAAGTGAATTCTGCCCGACAACACTAGAGCTAAGGAAAACATATGGAATAATGTAAACAACAACAGTAAATGGCCACTTTCATTAAAATTCTCAGAGGAATAATAGATAGCATCAGATAAAGAGTGAATGACAGGGAGATAACATAGGAGAAAGATTAAAGATAAACAAAGATGGGAATACATAAAACATGCAGTATATAGGTGTTAAACCTAATACGGATTTAAGAAATCCAACCATGGAGAATACAAAACAGAATTTGAATTCCAATGATAAACCAAAGTGTGAGCATGTAGGATATCAGACAAGGGAGGGTACACAAGCTGTCCAGTAAAAGGATGTAAGTAATGTAACAAAGGATAGTTTATACTCAACATCTCTGTAAATGAGTGACAGTAAAGTTCACTTGTGATCACAGCAACAGATGGTTTATCTATGTAGTAGTTGTAGAAGTCATAACAATAAACTGTAAGTTTATAACTGAATATGAAATGAGTATATAATTCAATATGAAAAATCTTGGTAAACAAAAAAATTTCATGAAATAAAATAACTCTTACATAACTGCTTTTACACTTTGAAAGTTGGAAGTTAAATACCAAACACTAAGTTCAAAACTGTGAACAAAGTTAAGCAAAATTTAAAACCTCAAAGCATGGCAAGAAATAAGTCTAAACATTTGAGTGACAAATTAATAAGAAGTTAGACTATAATTCAGAAGTGCTACCTGCATAAGTAGGTGTCACATTCCTATCAGTAGAAGGTTGTTGAATGATTATTTACATGATACAGCACAGCACAACCATGTTAAGCATATGAACATAGGTTAGAGTATGGAGGATAGTGGAAAGCAAAAATGTTAAGTATATACAGATCAGTAATAATAAAGAAAAGTTTTTATGTCAGTAGAAGTATTGTATTGAAAGTTTTCATCACCTTCACACTTCTCTGTTTCTTAATATTGGAAAAATGATGTGATTTAAAGAACAAATACGTGGTAAAGATATAGGTATGTGAAGTATTCTGCTTGTAACAAATTGTTTCTAAATAAATACAACATGAACTATAATTAAATATTACCTATATTTGTCTTGACTTTGAAATTGTTTTCATCAGTTAATATTGTTTGAAACACCTGCAGATTTTATAATATTGTTACAGAATCAATTTTACATACTTTTGAAGTTGAATATTTACCTTTAGCTGTTATTTTTATATAAGTCACCTCACTAGTAATAAGGATAGTCTTTGAAATATTTTGGTCATAACTCATATGAACTACTTAGAGTTCTATAGGCTTTCTAATTAATAGTGTTACTAAAGTTACTAGTAGATATAATTATAGCAATTTAAAATAACAAAAGGCTCATTCATTCTTTAGTATATATAGAAATAGTATGTTTGTTGTTAAGTACAAAGTTTAATACACAATGAACACTTTGTTACCTGATTACAAGTACTGCAACCAGATTACTTTATAATTACTGCTTAGCCACTGGAGAGCATGTAATACAAAAAACATATGTGATAATTTATATATAGTTACACTGACTGTGTATGACCATAATTTAGCAGAACTAAGAATCACTGATAACTAATAATTAGTATAATTATGTGTCCTTGATCATTTGTGTTTAATATGACAGAGTAAGTGGAGAGGAGTACTGCGGTTTGTAAATACTAGTACAAACACCCGTCCGTAGGGTAGAGTTTCTGATAGATAAATTTAGGTTTAACGCATTCCTTACACGTCCGGCCAACAATATATCGTACTAACCTGAAAAGTATCGATGTGGAAATATTCAAAGGGTCGTGTTTAGGGTTTATCTAGTTAAACAATAAATCTGTGCATTTGTTGTTATTGCTGTTTTATGGTTTTAAAATAAATGACGAAACTACAAGCGATTGGATGTTCAACCACACAGTAAAAACCTGGTAGTAAACAAAACTAAAATACTTAACTAATAGTTTCATCTTGATTGAATCTTTACATTCTCATATTGTAATGTTTTTTCATGTCTACTCTTCAATTGAGAGACTAACGACTTAACCTTAGGATCAGTTGGATGAGTAGCAATTTCCTTGTCGTCCTTATGAATGATGTTGAATTTGGCCGAAGCTACCATAGAAATAATTGTGAAATCTTATAACCAACTTTATTTTCTAAAGTATTTATAAAGAGATTCCGAAAGCCCTTGTGAACGGTAACACTTGACCTATGCTTCTTGTACTACGCTATTAAAGGAATGACACTTTGGCAAATTTCAGACTCCGATGGAAGGTCCAAACTATCGGCCTACTTCTTTGCCAGGTAGGTTATAATTTGAGTTGGAAACTGAACCAAACTAATCGCGAATACCAATAGCGTCAATGGTTTCGAATGGAGCATTTCGTCTACAGTTTATATGGCATTTCCGAGAAACAGGAGTGGTACTTACATCAAGGTCATCCTGAACTTCTCAGCATCATTCAGAACCGGAGATTCAATCACATCATCAGTATCATTCTTATATTAATTAGCATCATTACAATCTTGAAATTCAATTCATTCTCATCAAAATCATTGTTTTTTCCTTGTTCAATGTGTGTTTCACTTACAATTGGTTGCTTTCCCCCACATTTACAGTGTAATTCTGTATTTTGATTATTAAAAAGCACCAGATCATCCACAAAGACTACATTTTATACACGAAGTTCATTTAGAACGCTTGCATTTACTAGTTTCCCCATAATTAACACTTTATCTCGATAATTTAATGCTTTTAACTGGGCGACAGAGATTTGTCGCCGTTCTAAATAATATGTCAAAGTAATCCTTCATGACCAGTCAAAACTCTAATACATTTTCAAAACAGTTCAACAAATGCCGCAATGGAGTGTTGTTGGTTTTTTCGTCACCAAAAAAATAAATATAACCATTTTCTTGGCTCGTGATGTGCGTTTTAAAATCAATAACTTCTAAACTTGCGACAGAATCAAGGAGAGCGTTAAAATTTAATTTATTCCACACAGCACTGGTATATCACATGAACGCCCCCCCCCAGTGGCTCAGCGGCACGTCTGCAGACTTACAACGCTATAAACCGGGTTTCAATACCCGTGGTGGGCAGAGCACAGATAGCCTATTGTGTAGCTTTGTGCTTAATTCAAAACAACACACGAACGAAACAATCATTTTAACAACGATCAAAAATTATAATAATAAAAGTTACAGCTTTCACAGTAAGGAAGAATATTTTTAAAACAGACACAATGTTTCGATCACTGGTGAAATGGTTCCCCGTTGGGATAGCGGTAAGTCTTCGAATTTACAATGCTAAACTCAGGGGCTCGATTCCCCTTGGTTGAGAGAGCAACTAGCTCTATGTGGTTTTGCTATACGAAAAACACACACACTGGTGAAATAATTCTCAAGTACACAAAAACTATAGCACCAGTGATCGAAACGTTGTGCTTGTTTCAAAATATTCTTCCTTACTGTTAAGGCTGTAAGTTTTAAAATTCGTAACGAATTAATTAGCAAAGCAGCTCAAAACAAAAGTATTAATGATATACAACTTACTACAATAGCATAAAAGCCTTTAATAAAGACTTATTCTCATCCATGATATATATCACAGCATTTACTTATAATTTTAAAATGAACAGCTTGTTTGCAGTTAAGCGCAAAGCTACACAATGAGCTATCTGTGCTTTGCTTACCACTGGTATCGAAACCGCGTTTCTAGAGTTTTCAGTCTACATACATACCGTTATGCTACTAGGTTTCTTTAAAATATTTGTTTGTTTTGAATCTTGCGCAAACCTAGATGAGGGCTATGTGCTCCCGCCTTCCCTAATTTAGCAGCGTAAAATTAGAGGGAAAGAAGATAGTCATGACCACCCAGTGCCAACTCTTGAGGTGCTACCAAACGAATAGTGGGATTAACTGTCACATTACCACGGCCAAAAGATGAAATGACAAACACGTTAGGACGAGAGGTGAGGCAAACTAGTAACCTTCACGTTACGAATCGAGAGCCCTAACCACTTCGCCATGCTAGAGCTGATTTTAAGTGAAACACCAAACGTAAACCCTTTAGTTTTAATGCAACCATTCAATAGAATCATGAAAAAGAGAAACTCTTTGACTGTTTGATGCGGGAAATACAATACATAATAAACTTAGTCAAAGAAAATCTATTTAAGCATATAAGACACATTTACACACATACATACGATCATCAGCTGCAAAACAAAAGCTGAAAAAGTTTGCTTGTTTTAATACAATATAATAACTTACTTGTGCTATGCTTTTTAGAGGTTTATAAACCCAATTTTTAGTATTTGTAAACCCTCTGACTTAACCCTGAACGGCCCGGGATGGCCAGGTGGTAAAGGAACTCGAGTTTTCGTCGCACAAAACATGCTCGCCCTTTCAGCTGTGGGGACGTTATAATGTTACAGTCAATCCCATTATTCGTTGGTAAACTAATATTCCAAGAATTGGCGGTGGATGGTGATGACTAGCTGCCTTCTCTCTCATCTTACACTGCAAAATTAGGGACAACTAACACAGATAGCCTTCGTGTAGCTTTGCGGAAAATTCAAGAGAAAATTTCGCTTTCACACACTCTGCACGATCACAAAGTGACGCGCCAAATTCACAAAATATAGTTCTATAACTTTATTCTTTTGTTCTGTAGATTCTTTTAAATTAGATAGTGAAAAAAGCTCAATCTATACGATGATAAATTCCTTTATTTCTTCTGTAACGTTTCTATAAGATGTCTTAAATTGTAAATTATTCTAACGTGTAACTTTACAAAAGATGTTCAAACGGAAAATTGTTCGCGTAAGAATATATAGATAACTAATTCTGATCCAAATACAAATCTCCTATTTAGTAGTTTCCCTAATTACATGGAACTTATTTTTTGTCCTTGCCATCTATTGGTTCCTGATTTGGCATACTCTAGTATCGTTTCGTATTATATTCATCACTATCTTTTAAGGTTTTCCTTCCCCTTTTACATTCTTCATTCTCCTAAACAACATATTTCTCTTGTCTTCTTTGTAAAATGTAGTTACCTTCAACCTCTTTCTTTACATTTTGTGTCGTCTATCTTTGATACACCTGCCACCCACCTCACCATCTGCTCCTCATTTCTTAAACTCCAACATTAATCGCCTTATAATTTTTTCTGTCTCTATTCACATGTGACTGTAAGACATCACTCTCAGTGGCGGATTTAATATTGTGTGGGCCCATAAGCGAATAATTCTTGTGGACCCTACAACCCATGTAATTTTACATAGAATAAAATTATCAATAGGCGCTGGGGCTGAGCCCCCTCTATCCCCTACGTAAATACGCCACTGTCACTCTAACGACTTCTCCCCATGTCATCCATGCTTTATCTATACTTTTCTTGACCTCTTTACTCAGTATTCCATATGTTGTTCTGAGATTTTTAAACGTCCTCCCTTTCTTTAACTCTTCGCCATAGTGAAGTACCTTGCCATTCTCTCTCTCTTCTCCTCTCCTTGAATTTTGTTATCTTGTTGTCTGTTTTCTCCTACTTACATTCGGACTATATTTCTATAGACATTATATTCACCATTCTATTTCCACTTTAATTTACATTTGTTTTCTCCACAAAGTACAAAATGTACTGCAAATAATATACACCATTGCATTTGTCTTTGTATGTTTTGTCAAGCACTGTTATAAAAGGGAGAGGTGTGATTTTGAATCCCTGATAGACTCTACCTTTCAGTGGAAATTTCTCTTAGTTTCCTATCACAGTTTTTCCAAATGCTTCTGTTACTTCCCATACATTATGTATGAGGCTCACGTACATTCGTGGGACATTCCTTTTTCTTGCGCACCACAGTATCATTTCTCTTGGCACTCTGTCATTAGCCTTCTCTAGGTCGATGAATATCATGTTCAAGTCTTTTCTTTCCTCCACATACTCCTTTATCAATCTTCTCAATAGAAATATAACATCTATTGTTGAGCTAACAAACATAAAACTAAAATTTTCTGTCTCTTTTCTCAGTCTCTGATTTGTAATCCTCTTCTATATCTTCATTGTATGACACAAAATTACTATACATTGATAGTTGCTGCAGACATTCCTTTGTTCTATAAATACAATACTGAAAAGCCTACACATATGAGTATATATATATATATACCGTCTGAGCTGATTGCTCTCCCTTTTTCTCTAACTCTTTAACTATTTCCTCATATGTTTACACTCTTCATCTAATAAGTGTTTCAAGTATAATCCCCATTTAATTTTGGTATCTATCATCTTTACAATAACAATGGCATTATTATCCTTAATAAATTCACACCATACATATCCCTCGTTTTCCTTCACTTGTTTTGGCTAATCTGCACATAATTTTCTTCTTCCTCTATTCTTCCCTTCAAATTTCTCATAAAGCTTTGCACATGTTCTCTGTTTGGTAATATAGCCTAATATATTTCTTTTTTCAATACTACGTATCAATCCAGATTTCACTGGTTCACTGCCGCCTCTTAAATTTTTCTTTCTCTTTTACATTAGTCTGCACTTACTCATTCCACCACTCTGGAAATATTTTCCCTCTTTGATCACCAAGTCTAACATATATTTTGACAACCTCTTCCCATGTATCATTCACATTTTTATCCCATTATATATGCCTGCACTCTATCACCATCCTTTCTAAGAACTCCTTTGATGCATTTCTTTCTTTAAACTTCTCCACCTTATTTTGATGGTACACTGTTTAAACCACTATTCTGCTTGTCCCTTTCACTTCGTAATTTATCACTAAAGGCCTGTGGTGTAGCTTAAGACTTTGCGTAATATTACTTAGTAATCTGCAACTTCCCATCTCGTCACTTTCTCTCTCCTAATTAACAAATAATCTGTTTGACTCCTAACATTTTCATTTCTGTATGTCTTCAGCTTTTCTTCCTTTTTGTGACAGCGACGCCACGTGCCTAAACCAATATAATCTGCAATGTATTGTTCGGATCCTCTCTAAACTCACTTTTTATTACTGCATTTTACTCATGGAGCAGAGATACATATTTTATTGAGTATGCCATATTGATCGGTGGCTGGATGCCATGAGATCTGCTTGGACCTTCACCAAGTTCTTAGCTTCAGCTACCCATCCTGTGAACTTCAGGTCTACCCTTACAACTGACGGAAGGTATTTTCATCAACCCATGTTTACCTGGTTTTAATGTGTCCAGACCTGTGTCCATTTGACTGCCATTTTTTTGTAATGACACTTAATAAATTGAGTCTGTTTCAATGTGGACCAGTTTGTGATAACCATAGGTGACTTGGAAAGGACTTCTATACTGGGTCTCTTCTGGAAAGCCTCTCATGATTGCTTTACTGGTGGTTCCTCAGACGCTATGGTGCTTGTTCTTTTTCAGCATGTCCACCCCTTTAACAAGGAATAAACTTTATTTTATCTATCACCAGACTGATGAAGTGAATTATTAGTTACCTTGAACATATCAAAGAACTTAAAATCTATATCAGCAATAGGCCCCTGTACAACTAGTTATTCGAGGTATCAGGATAAGGTGGTTGTCTCAAATCATAGTAGTACTGTAATATATAATTTTCTTCGCCGAACTCCCTGTTGGTACAGCAGTAAGTCTATGGGTTTACAACGTTAAAATCAGGGATTCGATTCCCCTCGCTAGACTCAGCAGACAGCCCGATGTGGCTTTGCTATAAGAAAACACACACTTTTTCTTTCTTTTTTTTTACGGATGCAGACAAAGAAAGACCGATGAAGAAAAGTCTGCCAATTTTGATGATCGGTCAAGGTTCTATTTGCCAAGTTCCTAATTATTATGATTAGGATAAACTAGTAGATCAGCAGTTCAAATAATCATTTAATTAAAAAATCAAAAAGTGAAAGTTAGTGGCATTTTTTGCTTTCTGAGCTTTGAGGAGGCGGTATGCAGTAAAATGTCTCCAGAATGTCATGCTGTAACCGGTCGATTATTACATTGTTGGAATATTTTGTTGGTTGAAAGATCTACGGTTGAAAATGCCTTACAAATCTTTCTTTCTGAATTATAAAGCGAAATCTGGTAGTGATATGTTGGTATGATGTCTTGCGTTAATCGTTCGATCGCTTTGTGTTGTAACAGAATCTTGGCAGAGTGTGTGTTTTCTTATAGCTAAACTAGCTGCTCTTGTACACCAAGGGAAATCAAACCTTTGATTTTATAGTCGTAAATCTATTGACTTACCGCTGTCACAGCGAGTGATAAATTTCGGCAAACCGGTCGAAATTCTAGATACACAGCGAGGTAAACCGAAGTTATTAGATTAAAGTTATAGAGAAAGTTAAAGTAAGATTAAACTGTTAATGATGACCAGTGATTTTGGTAGAAAAGAAAAGGTAGTTCAAGATTTAGAAAAAAAAAACCTCATCGGTGCTTTATAGCTGATTAAACTTTCAGCTCAGTTTGTAGAGTATACTTGCCTGATTTGTGAGACGGAAAGGATTTGACATTGAAATATCTTGACAGAAGCTATTGGTTTCAAGACAGCCGAAAGTTCATATGCATATATCTAGGAGAAGCTAATATAAAGTGCAATTGATATACGAAATTTTACAGCTCAGGGTAAGTGAAGTGGTGTTTAGCAAAGAATAAAAGAGATCATGTCTTTCCCGTAAGATGAACTTGGTCATTGAGGATGAAGTGAAATCAGTCATTCCTGTAGCTGATTTTTACTCAGCACTGGAAACGAGCTATGTCTTTCTCAGTAGTTCATATGTACCTGCCAAGTGAATCAAATACCAAAAAGACATATCCGGCTGAAAAACAGTTGAGCTAAAAATTTACTTTGATGCTTGCTGGGCGAGCCAGATTAGAGTGACAAAGGAAATGGTAAAGCAATTTGACTGCTTCATCAATACATTAAGAAGTAGAGAGTAGTTATCTGGAAAGGTGCAACATCATCATGATGGCCGATTACTACTGGTCGTTCAAATGATATGTTTAAAATACAATACATACAAAAACAACAACAATACAGTTTATGAGACTAAAAGATATAATTTCATTAAAACATCATGACGAATGAGGATGCATATTTTACACCAGTTTTGACCCTTTTCTTCAGATTGTTTATATTTTTGGGTACAAAAGTAATTACAAAAATATGTTCATTGTGTTGAACTAAATAATAATTTGATTTAAGTACGTTTTTTTCTTTTCTTCCCGATTCACAAATCTTCTTACATGACAGAAATACATTATTATTTTCAAATCCTGCACAACTGAATTACGGAAAATTGCTGTGTGCTTGTACTTCATAAATGTTACAAATATTCAGTAAAATAGAAAATATTTCTTAACTCGTTTCGCTTTGTTCGTGGTATAATTCTTTAATGAAATATTTTATTTTTCTTTGTTGGCTTATTGTGTACACAGTATGCTGCTGCTCATGGAGAAATCTGGTGAACACACACTGTAAACATACTTTTGCTAAAGTGATGCTGGCTTTGTAAACTGCTTCTTGCAAGTCATTTAAACATGTGTATGAGAATATTTTTTACATAGTAACGAGTTTTGAATATGTGTTTTATCATATTGCGTATTACACAGACGAGTCTCCGATTTATTATGTTATGTATCACGGTTTAAAATAGTCAAAAATTGTTATTTGAATTTGAAGTTAATTGAGTGTCAATGTGTATTAAATTTATGATATTTGCCAACGAAACTGATACAAACAATTGTCTGTTTAAACACAAATTTATTATATACACAATTCACACAATTTTGATACTTATATTACAGAATCTACAAATATACATAACAGGTGGGACATTTGCAAAACATATTTGACAATATACGTTACATATATTTATATAGATAGATATACATATACATATATATACATTAAACACATAGAAACATAGATATAAAAATAAATATACAAAATCCATTAGACATTCGTTGTCACTGCTCTGCCAGATTCTGTGTATAAAGTAAAAATATTTGTTCAGAAAATATGCTTTTTGTACATTATACCCATTTTATTAAATTAGTGTCTGTATATTATAAGTTTAATGTATTCTTACAGAGTAGAACACTCTAATGATATGCTGACAAATTAAGAGTAAATAATTCTATATGTTAAACTACAAATTTTTACCGACACGATTTCCACAAAAAAAGGGCAACAAGTTAGGCTAAAATACGACTAAACCATTCTGAACATTGATGGCATTTTTAACACTTGAAAAAAAAAACGGTTTAAGTTTTATAAGTCTGTAAATCTAACAAGAACTGTGTAAGAATCTATAAAAATTTATTTTCAACTATTCCTCCATCAGCAGATGTCTTCAGGTTTGAAATTTCTACTGATAAAAATGTTACATACACTTTATCATAAAAATAAAATAAATTCACTTCATATCAGCAGTGCAACAAGTCTTTCTATAACTTCTTGAACCATTCCCAATTGTATAAAAATTTACGATATATTATAATATTTTCCTTACTTTGGAATAAAAGTTGAACTCTAAACAGGTATAAAGATCACACAAAAGTAGAAAAACAAAATCAACAAGGTTCTTTTAATTCCTTTTCTCAAACCATTAAAGAAATAAATTTCTCCATGAATTATTTAAAAAAATATTTAAATTTTTTTATTTGCATTTAAAAAAATATTTGTTTCACATTTTTAGTAGATTTGTTTATTTTTCTCTCACTCATGCATCTGAGAAAGTACTCAAAAATGTGGAATGATGTTATATTCTTAATCATGTTAAAATGTGTTCAGATATGCATAAATGGTTTCTTTTATAAGTATTTACATAACCAACTAACACAGTTTTTATGATTATTATTTTTATTTATAAGGCATAAAAATGTCATTTATTTATTTTTGAATTTAAAGCATTTGCAATTGCAAAAATTTATGCAAATACAACAAACAGGAAAGTAACTCTTATTATTATACAATAAATTATATCTTATTAAAGTTACACATGTAAATATAAAAAGTTATTAATATTCTGCTTCACTGGAATCTTCTTTTTTTCTTAACATATAGAGAGAACTACCTCTTAAATGAACTGTACAAAATATAGTATAAACAAATGTTTCTATTAATAGTGAATGCATTAAATTTAAAGTATCTGAAAACGATCTCCAACAAAACCGAGTTCTATAATGTCAGAAATTTTTATCATAGGAACATTACTATTCAGTTGAAACACTTCTTCCAGTTACAAATCAACTAAAGTAAATTGGAATGAATGGATTTAAATGTAGCTAAAAAATTTTATAAGTGAAAATAAATACATTGGTCACGGAGGCAAATATTATTCTATTTTTTCACCAGTAAAAGATATGGATATTACAAAATAAACAATATTTAATTATGAGGCGGTATTTCAAGTTAAAGTTCTCATACTGTTAAATGAACAGCGAAGCATAACAATGAACTTTCACAACTACTGTTATTATTTTTTATTGTGTGTTTATTAGGATGTTAGGTTCAATGAAGAAGAAAATATCTTAGTAAAATAATAGTAATTTATAACATACCTTTGAAAGTTAAGAAGCAGTGTATAGTTTATCTGCATTCACTTCCAGAAAGTCTCTAAAGAGCGGAGACAAACGAATTTTGATCTCTGGTTTCCCGTTTGTTGTAATGAGGAGATATATCTGAAAAAAAGGATGTAACTTAATGAATAATTCAATAACCTAACTTAACTGCTTAAAATAATTTTGATACTAAAAAAAATATGTCTGTATAATGAAATATATATGAGTATTTATATATATATCTATAGAACATTAAAAGTTCACATGGTAATGATGACTTTTTACGGAGTTTCCCAATTTACCCTTTTATATCGAAATATCCAATAATTTATAATACTTTCTGAACTATGATACTATTTTTACTGAGGCTAGTTATTTTGTAATGCAAAGTCTTGTTGATATAAAATGTACTAACTGTATTTGGATGAGATGAATCACAATACCCATTTGTAACTAATTTTTTCCTTGATATATCAGAAAATGGCAAGATGTTTCTGATGTCAAACAATTGAATATTTTCAAAGTTAAATCGTGTTTATCCATTGCATCACATATAGTGTAATAATGTTATGAAAAAAGTAACTGCAATGAAAAACGATATATATACATTTACAGTTTGTAATAATTAAGTCTTTGTTTGTTTTGGAATTTCGCAAAAAGCTACTCGAGGCTATCTGTGCTAGCCGTCCCTAATTTAGCAGTGTAAGACTAGAGGGAAGGCAGCTAGTCATCACCACCCACCGTCAACTCTTGGGCTACTCTTTTACCAACGAATAGTGGGATTGACCGTCACATTATAACGCCCCCACGGCTGAAAGAGCGGGCATGTTTGGCGCGACGGGGATGCGAACCCGCGACCCTCGGATTACGAGTCGAACGCCTTAACACGCTTGGCTATGCCGGGCCTCTTGTTATAAGGGACTTTCCTTACAAGATTAAGTTTTCCCATTAATAACGCATGCCACAACCATTTTGCACCTACCTATTGGAATGAAAGATTTCAACATATCTTCCATACAAATCATAAAGCGTCATCTTTCCACCAATAGGAATACACCATCGTCACGTGACGAATGTATCTCCCTCTTATGTGTCTCTACCAAACAATTACTTTTTTTGTGTTGCTGAGGGTTAGACATTTTCCTTTTTCTTCAAGTTTTGGTTGGAGTGGTTTACGTTAGTGTGACTTACAATTTATTTCAAGAAATTTCTACTTTGAGTTTGAAAGAATTTATTTATCTCTGTTTTAATACTTCACTTGTTTGTTCGATCTCAAGCCTGAATTACGCTGTTAACGTTACTACTTCGGATAGTTCTCATTCCTATGATGCCATACTTCAGGCCACGGGTGCAAGCGACCCAGCAGGCTATTTACCTGCATTCATTCTTAGGAAATTTTAGTATTATATGGGACAACATTTGTCTGAAAGGGATTTTGATAATTTCTCCTCACCCCAACCAAGATTCCCATGCCTTCTCACACACTTACCGAGATTTCTGATCAACTTTCATCTGTTTCTTGGAATTTATTTCTCATGTGATGTTTTGTCTCTTCATCCTACCTCTTATGGTCCCAGTCTTTACCTTTTACACAGTTTTGCCTCCCTACCTCATTTACTTTTCACCCATCCCTTGATAATCGGGTTTGTGTTGAGTATTTCGCATCTCAGTTCGGTGATGGCATTAACATGTCTCAACCCTTACGCGCGATGGATCATTTCCTTCACTCTCTCTTAAGGTTGGATAGATTGTTCATATCTGGACCAAGAAAATGGTTAGGTTCACTTCTGCCTGTTCAGGAGTGGGAGTGGCAAATCACAAATCTCCCATTTATCTACCAGGTATTCACTACTCCTGTCTTTGTCATTCTGTGATGACTTTGTTGCAATACATCTCAATGATCTAGCTCTTGTCTGAAGTTTTCACAGGAACATGAAGGAGTTTTCTGGGAAAGTCCTCTCACTCCTTATTTCCACATTGGCCTGCCTGTGGTCTTCGGCTCTGGCCCTGCAAACGTGGTTTCTTTGTTGTTAGGATCACTTGGGTCATTATGTCATATGCTTGTGGATCCATCTCCATACTTCTTATCCATGAGACCTCCATGTGGCACAGTTTGTAACACCTTGCATGTGTGACATAATTTTTGAGTCTTTGGAGTTGAAGGTTGCTTCAGTCCAACAATAATGCATCGTTTATCATTTGGTGACCCATTTGTTTGAGACAAAGCCAAGAAGAGCACAGTTTCCTGTCCTCTAACCATCCCCTTCCTAGCCTTAGTCTGTTCCTTCTTCCTCTGGTGCCACACTTATTGTTTGTCATGAAGTCGCATGATTCGTCAACAAACAGTTCTAATGCTCACTTGATGAGTTCAGGTCTAGTAGAAGTTTGTCAGGGTATTGTCTGAAGGTTTCATCATCCCTTTCTTACTTCTCATCCTGCTTCCTTTTGTTCTCCTCAGGATCTCATTCTATCCTAGCGTCTTTCAGAGGTGGTGCAATGATCATTTTACACAAGAGGTTATTGAATCTTTCTCGCGAGGTTTAAGGCGTCTTCTCCCGCCAGTTTGTGGCCTCCAAAATGACCATGGACTTGTCTAGTGTTAAAAACATGTTCATGCTTTATCATGGAATCTTAGCTTAAATTTTAGTGAGATTTCTCTCTTCAGATTTGGATGATTAAGTTGGGCACCTCCAAGGTTTTTCTTTACAATCCCACATCAGAGTGTTATAACCCATATCTTTATTTTTCTATCGCGGGGTAACATACATATGGTTTGGCTTTAGCACCATATATCTTTCGTTGCATGTTAGAAGCTCTCTGTTTGTATCTTATACTTTGGAGTTGTGTGTTTTCACTTGTTTCTTGGCGACTGCCATTTTTGCACTCATTCCAAGCAAGAGTTGGCTAATCATACTCACCATCATCTACTTCTCTCCGGTTTTTCTGAATACTAGGCCACATCTATATTTGCGGGAATGAACTCGGTGGCATCACAGCTAAGTCTGTCTGCTCTGGTGATATCACAGTCGTGCTTGACTCATACATGAAATATGGTCCTGTATTCAAGGTCTAGTTATGCCCGGATATACAGTCGACTTGGAATAAGCAACATGATAACAAACTTTTCTAGATCAAACCTTCTGTTGCTCTTTGGTCCTATTGCTTCCATGTGTATTGAAAGGAGGAGGTTGCCTGGCTAGTCGACACATTGATCACGGTTTTTATCCAATCGTTTTCTTTTATCTGGGACTGATACACCAAAATGTGATCTGTGTGACATTCAAGTCACATGTAGCTCACATTTTAGTGTCATGCCGTCATTACGACTGTGAATGACAACACCATTTTTACTATGGGTTCATCCCTTACGTTGGACAGCGTTATTAGCGATAGTGACACTGTCCACCTCAGTTGTGTTTTAAAATTTTTACGGGTCATTTGCCATTTTAATTCTATTTAAGTTTTTAATTCGAAAATTGGCATATGTGTTTTTCTAAAATGATTCCTTTTTTGAATTTTAGTAACTTTTATTTTTAATTTTTCACCGGCTGTGTGATGCAGATAGCCAACCAACTAACTTCATCTCTACCGTCTCCTGATCCAGGCAGACGTCTATGTGTGATATGTTGTCTTTATTGTTATTGCCTGCATAGCATGTTCACGAGTTCCAATACCTATCTATTTATCTTTTGGCAATTCCCTTCTTTTAAAGATCTTTCTTCCTTTACCCTTACTAATTTGGTTCATTGTTAAATCCAATTGCCTTATTCCTCTGTTTCCCCTATCAAATGTACGTTGTCCTGTGTTACTTCTTTCCAGTAATGTCACGTTTCCATTCCCTTTGCTTTTCATATCATTTGACATTTAGCAGAGCTGTACATTTATCTCTCATGTCTATCACGTCGTGGTTTCTGCATCCTTGGAGTATCACCTGCCACCTGTGTCTGTACTTTGGAAATCAGTGTGGGTATTACACTAGGTAGGTTTTTATTATTGCTTTCTTTTCTTCCTGGGGCCTTTGATTCAAGTTACTTCTATTGGATCCTACTCCATGGCAAGTGATGCCTGAGCAAGTATTCTTATACACAAATCCACATTGTGTGCCATGTTAATTCACACGCTATATTCATGGCTTTGCACGCTCACCTTTCATATGGGATGTTTCATAAGATTACTACAGGGTCTATGACTTCGTGATATATCCTTTATAAATAGGCCAATTCAGGACTGTATTACCAATGTACAGCATGTGTTAAGCAGAAGGGGATGGCTGCCAATACCTGCTATACCATGATTGAATAAAAGTGAATAGTCTGCTTTTCAAAATAGGGTTTCATGATCAACCAGTAAAATATCTCGAGGATTGCAATCCATACACACACACTAATGACCTCTACCTCCTGTTCTTCTTTCAAGTCACTGAAGTGTTTAACCATGAATGTATCCTGCTGGATGGGTTCCACCTAGATGACTATAACCATTTATTTCAGAATAGGCTGGTGGTTTTCTGCTGGTCTAGAAGGTGAACCATTCTCTACCGTTAGACACATACAACAGAGTGAGATGTCTCAGTACAGATCGCTCTTTCAATTAGATACCATTACCCTACCATTGCACAAATTTTAGTACAATGTGGACTCGTTTTAAAGTGAAACAATTAACGTAAGTCCTTATACTGGTTTCTAGTTGTCCAGCTTTCTCCCACAATTCATTTTTATGTGCTGTGGGTAACAGAGGGTATATGGGGATTGTTTCTGCTTCTGTCCTGGACATTATCTTGTTTTCTCTTGTGATGGTGGTATTTCTAACCTTTAAATGTTTTGTATCACTTTCGTGGTCGCAGGAGTTGATTTCATGCAATGGATTGGGCTTCCCTTAGATACCAGGTGACATAATCCCAGATCCATGGGTCAATGCCATTCCCGTGTCATTCCCTGATTTCATGGCTTAAAATGTAAATACATCATTTACATTTGATCCTCAAACTACCCACACGTGGATGTTTATCTGTTTGCGATTATTTTTCCACTCAGATGTGCTGTTGGTGGAGAGATGATGCATGAAAAACATATTGTAAACTTTGATTTCAATAGGGGTGGTGCGGAATTATTGTGGCAATTTCGCACAAAGCTACACGAGGGCTATCTGTGCTAGCCAGCCCTAATTTAGTAGTGTAAGACTAGAGGGAAGGCAGCTAGTCATCACCACCCACCGCCAACTCTTGGGCTACTCTTTTACCAACGAATAGTGGGATTGACCGTCACATTATAACGCCTCCACGGTTGAAAGGGCGAACATGTTTGGTGCGACCGGAATTCGAACCGCGACCCTCGGATTACAAGTCGAACGCCTTAATACGCTTGGCCATGCCGGGCCACGGCTCAAAGGCGGAAGTTAATCCTTGTTAGCGAGATAGAAAGTACTTTTACGAAATACGTTTGCTCTTGAGGATGATTATAACATTTAAAAAATATAAAACAACATATCGTATTTTGATATTACTAACAAATACTCTTGTAGCACCACATTTGTTAATTCTCATTAACTGAAATTCATCATTTAAACCAACTATTCCTTAAACTGTCAATTACCGTTTGTGTTTTACTGGAACACTCCTCAAGAAGCTGCAAAGCAAAATACTGAGTGTCCATTGAGTCAAATAAAAATGAATATGAAAGCCACCTTGTAGTACAGTAGCGTGTCTGCAGAATTATGCCGCAAGAAATCGGGTTTTAATACTCGAAGTGGGCCGAGCCCAGATAGCTTTGTGCTTAAACACAAACAAATTTTCAAGAAATTTAATATCAGTAATACAATGTCTTTTATAAACCACCGAAAGTAAATAATATTAAGTACTATAGAAGGACAGTGATTATGCAAAATAAATATAAAAAAGTGTTTGTCAACAAAAATAAATTATATTGTTTGTTTTTAAGTTTTGTGCAACGTTACACATAGGTCATCTACGCTAGCAGTCCCTAATTTAGCAGTGCAAGACCAGAGGGAAAGCAACTAATCATCACCATCCACCATTTACTCTTGGTCTACTCCTTTACCAACGAATAGTGGGATTGTCCGTCACATTGTAACGCACCTGCAGTTGAAAGGGAAAGAATGTTTGGTGTGACGGGGATTGGAATCCGCGACTTTCATTATATTACGAGATGAGTGCCCTCACCATTTGACCATGCTGGGCCTAATTATATGTTTCGACTGCTATATAGAACGTTCCAAATTACACCATAAATGATGTGAGTGACGTTAAATCTCCTAGTTAGACAAAAAAATCAATCTTTCATTTTTCAAACATAAATAATAATTCCTGTATTGTTCTGTGCTGTTGGTTTGTTGTTACATCGTTTTCAGATATAAAAGGCAGTTTGGTATAAGTAGTATTCATTTATTTATTTTGTGCGATTTTTTTTTCATAATCAGAATTAAAAGCAGACGATCGTTGGAAGTTGTTTGTGAGTTACTGATCTAAATTTTAACTGCCTAGTGAGAGCGAGATATAAAAAGGCTACTACCAAGCGAGTGAGCGGGAAGAGAGCAAAAAGTAAAGTTAGTTAACTGAAAGATAGTTTCGTTCAGAGGAAGGTTAGAAAAAGTAAATTAAACGTCGTAGGAACGAATAGCCAAACGGTTAATATGTTAAAGGGAGATTAACAATTTTATTCCATTTTGAGAGAATAACTTGTATCGTCAAAATGTTTTCTAAGACCACTGAACCTGCCTTTCGTAAAAACAGAAGACGTGCATCAAAAGTGAGAATACGGTTATGATAAAAGGAACCACATAAAGGTAAAAGAAATAAGAGTTATACACTGTTATTGTTTAAATTAAAAATAATGAAAGATAGTTCAGCTTTTCACCTGGATTCTAAAGCAGTTTGTTGACAACAAAGAGAGAACTCTATAGTGTAGGATTTAAAATACAACTATGATACACAGTTTAAATTATTTTTGTACATCTAACTATACACTATTTTAAAATAAGCAACGTGCGTACTGTTCATTTATTGCCAAATTTACTACCACTAACAAATTAGAAACTTTGTCCATCACACCTATATATTTCACTGCATTTCTGTAAACTTCTAGACAAAAAAATGCTTGACAAGCATAAATTGAGTTAATCACTATAAAAATATAAATTTTAAACAAGTAACCCTGACAATTAATTTATGCGATAACCACCAATAAATAAATCGTGTAATCGTGTTTAAATCAAAGTTTTCTTCAATTGGCTAAAGGATTATCGGTAAAATTCCAATATTAGGCGATTTGAAATAAAATCTTACCTTTAATTCCTCGAGTATGAAAACACATAATTCAAGACATATGAATGTCGTGAATACCCAAAAGATGATCTTAATGTGTCTTGAGTACTCGGAAAGGGTATCCACGACTGAGCATTGATGGTGGTAGCTCTCAAGATAACTGATAAAATAAAGCGATTCAAGGATGTCAAATTTGTAATGTGTTCGTAACAAGTTGAATAACTTATTATTTTAGTATACATACCAACAATAGACATACACATCTTTACAAACATCCGTAGGACCAACAACTGATTTACATTAGCGTAAATATACTGTAAATGAGTAATTCTGGGCCCGGCATGGCCAAGAGTGTTAAGGTGTGCGACTCGTAATCTGAGGGTCGCGGGTTCGCATCCCGGTCGCGCCAAACATGCTCGCCCTTTCAGCCGTGGGGGGCGTTATAATGTTTCAGTCAATCCCACTATTCGTTGGTAAAAGAGTAGCCCAAAAGATGGCGGTGGGTGGTGATAACTACCTGCCTTCCCTCTAGTCTTACACTGCTAAATTAGGGACGGCTAGCACAGATAGCCCTCGAGTAGCTTTGTGCGAAATTTAAAAACAAACAAACAGTAATTGCGAATTATACAAATTAACACCAAAGGTGTGCCTCAATAATTATTTATTGAAAAACAAATTTAAGGATATTACTTCAGAATTACGGATTAAATTCACTAAAGAGAGACAATATAATCTTTGTTGCTTTAATTCCACGTTTTTCGCAATCAAATACTTTTTTACATGAACTAACCAAGCCAATGGTTTAAAATGAAACTCATCACTTACACAAACTTGTTAATGTTTGAAATATAAATAACACCACCACCAATTCCTACAGCAACCATCAACAACAGATTGATCGTAATGAAAAACTTGTCAGATTTTATCAAAAGCGAAAAGATTTTCTTAAAACAGATTACTTAATAAACTTTTTAACGCACCGTTTGTATTTTACATCGATTATAGCTATTTTTTTTAGTTTCTAAGGCTTTACCCTTAGTAACGTGACGTGCCTACAATATCAGATAGATAATTGTTGTATGAAGAAAGTTCTATTTTCTATTTTAATGGCAATAACAACAATATATAGCTCTCGATGTCGAGAAAACCCACTTGTAGAGAAATATATATGCAAAAACGGCTTATTTGGGTTGAGAAAATATAATATATAGCTCTACACTAAACTTGTGACAATATATTACAATTTACAACTTCGAAAATTCAATTCAAAACGAAGCTATTACGAAAGAATATTTTAAAGACATATAGTTAAAGCCGACCAAAATATATTAAACGAAAGATCGAACAATCGCCGACATTTCACACACTATACATGCAGTTCTTATCATTATATGCATGCGCCTTTGTTGAAAACTGTAAGATCTGACGAAGCTCGCGAGACCGAAACATCACCTTTCTTTTAAAATAAAAATGTATAGAAATTTAGCAATTGTTCAACCTTTTATTTAATTTTCAAAGTATTGGTTTGTTTTGAAATTCGCGCCAAGCTACACGAGAGTTATCTGCGCTAGCCGTCCCTCATTTAGCAGTGTAAGACTAGAGGGAAGGCAGCTAAATTGGGCTACTCTTTTACCAACTTACAGTAGAATTGACCGTAACATTATAACGCCCTCACTGCTGAAAAGGCGAGCATGTTTGGTGTGATGGGGATTCGCACCCGTGACCCTCGGATTTGGGGTCGAGTGCCTTTACCACCTGTTTATGCCGGGTCTTTACGAATTATAGTTGAAAGCAGAAACATAAGTTTTGAAAGTTGCAAACTTGTGTTAAAGCATTCGTGAGAATAAAAATCGTAATCAGAGTAATGACTGACCTCTAATCACACAAACAGTTTTGTTTGTTTGTTTGAAGTTAAGCACAAAGCTTAACACAAAGATATGTTACCCACAAATTACACTACATTTAGGATGTAAGTCAGCATTTAAAATTAAAAGCGTGTTGAAAACCAGAGACACCATATCCATCTCAATGCGCTCATGGGGCATATGCAGATACATTTGTGGTAACTGTAGTAACCAGAATTGTTAAAACTTACACATCAGATGAACAGCCATGCAAAACAGTGAATTTTTATATTTACTGATATTATTTTTGTTGTGTTTCATTAGGATGATACGTTTAAAGTAAAACAAAATAGCATAGCAAAATAATAATAATTTATACCATACCTTTAACAGTTCAGAGGCTGTGTATTATTTATCTAGATCACTTCTAAACATTTGTCTTGGAAATCTTGGAAGACTGTAAACATATTATTGCTTTTCTTTAATGTCTGTCTTTCCATTTGTTATTGTAAGATACAATGCTTGAAAAAGAAGTGTAAATTGGTGACTAAATAATTCTGATAATATAAAAAATACATAAGTATTAAACAATGTAGCCAATACTGTCACTAACATTACCATTACAGAGATAACATACCTTATGTAAAAAATATACAAACTGTCTACTTCATGTACTATTACTGGATTCCTGCCCTTGATAACCATGATATCAGTATGTACAAACATTTGGGAAGCTCACACAAATAATCTTTAAATTGTTCCAAAATTCCATTGCAAAAATAATTAATCCCATAATCTACAGCAAGAACTGTGAACTTACAGCAAATTTGAACAAACAGTGCTCAAAATACGGTAGGAGAAACTCATTTGTGGCAAAAAGAAAAGAAACCTTACAAGCTTTGTTCTCAATTCCTTCTAATGATGAACAAATACAAGTGTGTATAAAATGCTGAATGTAGTAAACACTGTAACATAGCTTATAATTTTTCAGCAAGCTATATTGAAGATGGTAAAATATTAGACATAAAAATTTATAAAACTCAAACATTTAAGAAAAAATTAAGTTACACATAAAACAGATGGAGTCAGTTTATAAAAGCAAACAGAAATGATAGGATAATGCAAAGATTGTAACAATTTCAGACCATATGTAATTGTAGCAAAGCTATGTTATATTTAAAGTTGTGGGTTCATTTATAAAATTTTGAACTTGATAAACTTCTATACCTAATATTTTACACTATTCAGTATAGTTTGGTGAAGGTGAAATATATACTTTTGTAAACTTCAAGAATTAAATGTTTGTTGCTATAAACACACTGGACAAATATTGATTTTTGCTGCCATTGTTCATCAATATTTTCAATACATCTATATGTATGAATATTATACAAAGCCTTCTTTTTATATTTATTATAGCTTTACCCTATAGTTGCTGGAAACCATTTTAGGTGAAGCATACAACTGTGTATTCAAGTAAAAAATATAGCTTTTAAGAATCTGGGTATTGTCAAACAATGATAACGTTTATGAGCAATATTAATGTAGAACCATTTTTCTTTATAAAGCAAGGCAAATAAATATCTTGAAGTTGCTGAAATTTTATCCACAGGAAAATTCCATTAGATTTATTAATCAATTTTGATTTTATTTTTGCCCCAGATTTTATAATCTTGTTTCTAATTCAATGGTTTTATAAATTTTAAAACCTAAACATTTACAAAAAAGAAAAGGTGAGACATTCAAATAAGGAGAAAGTTGAAATTCTATTTACTCCTACTCTTTGGCTGTAATACTGTTGGCAACACCTACACTGAGAGGATTATCATTGCCACAAATCTGTTCATGTTTGTTACTTAGTTCCAATGTAAATAGTTTGTAATCAAATGTTTTTTAAAGTTGCTGGTGTTAAAAAAATGTAAAATTCACTGATATACACAATTTATTTTGTAATTTCCAAATATCTGAAGTCATCAGTCATAAATACAGTTTGAGAGTGGCATTATTTTCTTTTTGCTGTGAAACTTCCTTTCTTCCTCGTATTGATTATACATTTCAACCAGAATTAATTCTTGTTCATACACTTCAAATAATCTATAATAATTTATTTCAACAAAGTGTGCTGGTAAGACATTTGGCATGTGATTGTATTTTTGCTAATAAGCATATGTAAAACCTGGTTTTTATGTCAAGTTATAACAGTACAATACATAGCTATGTGATGTAATTGGTTTTACTTCATTGCATATCATAAGTTTACCACAAAATAATCAATTCAAGATTAAACAATACTCAATGTTTTACACAAATAAAAAAGAGCTTACTTTTCATTGATATTTAAAAATTTAATATTCCAGTAAAAATGAAGAAATAAACAACAACAGCATAAAATAAAAATAGTAAATATAACAGCAACTATTTAAATAAATAAAAGAAAAACATGGATATATTCCAGCCAAACTGATGAGAGACAAAGTTTCTATTAAAGATTATCTACACATGTAATTCAATAATTTAAATGTTGTAGGCCACTGAGGTACTGTGAGTTAAACATTGATATAAAACAAGTAAATTGCAGATTTGGAACTACACATGTGTACAAAGTCATGTCTCAAAACTTAATTTAACATTACCACCCATTTCAAGTAAAATAAAGTAGAAACACTGAAAATCTGGAATTCATTATATTAATGAAAACATGGAGTTTGTATTATTTAATGTTTAGAAACCATTAAAAATGGAGAGGCTTTCTCAAAAGTAATGTGTTCATAATCTGTAGTCCTGGGTTGAGAACTTTAAAGGTTCCTAAAGGTATGAGGTGTGTGGTTGTTCCAAACGTGGAGTTGGATACAACTGTGAATTAGGTGGATTATTAGCTTATATCTGCTTCTTGCTGATATTTTCATGTGCTCATGTGCCACTTATCTCTATATATGGAAATATGCCATCATCACAAAACAAAAAGCTACAGAATAATGCATATTATTTTGTTTTTACTGCATTGTTCTTTTTATTATTTTTGAATTTTAACATTACTTATGTGTATGAACACTGTAGTTTTATTTTGTATGGAAACAGTTTTAATTTTATCTTATCTAAGCCTAAATGAACTGAAAGAATGTTCATTGCCATAATAAATAATTTAGCATTACAAATGAATCATTGAAATTTTTTGTGCATGTTTTTATTTCTAAATTAAATGTGTAATTCAACTTTTATACAAACTTCAATAGTAGTTAATAATAATTTGGTGACCTTTTAGTTACAAACACCAGATTTTATAAGTTAGGTAAATAAAGTTTGTTTGTTTTTTATGATACAATGAAATGGGCCCTATCTAAGGTAAATGTTCAATTTGTGAAAGAAAGTTGTTGCTTAATCATTATTTACATAGCTACACAAACGGCTATCTGTGCTTTACTCACTCCATCTATCAAAACCCAGTTTCTAGCAGTATAAGTCCACAGAACGTATCACTATCAGGCACGAATGAAAGCAAGCATTTTTTACTTGTTTTGGGGCTGTAACAGGGTATATATTTGTGTTCAAAATTCGTGTGTAATGTTTATTTACTTTAGCTTAATGAATGTGGCATATGATTTGATAATGAGACAGTGTGTTTGTTTTATTATAATCATTGAAAAGATCCATGTCCATAAGTGAAAATTTAAATTATTATTATAAAATAGTAATGCAAATGTGTTTTATAAGAAGACAAATTGTTAACAAATTGAAATATTTAATAATGATCAGTTGTTCTTCATCACTTGGCTTAAGATTAACTATATTGAATTTAAAAGCATACAGTATGGGTCTAAAAATGACTTTTATTTATGCACTTCCTTACAGTATGTATCTCAAGATTAAAAGTATTGTTACTGGTGCTTAAAAAGAATAAATTCTGACAATTCTCAAATTATGTTTCGTCCTGTTAGTTTATCATTGAACTGTTTCCATAGATAGTGTAGTATTATCTTAACAAATATTTCAGAAATAACTTTTACCAGAGATATGAATGGTTGTTGATAACAATATTATCAAACGTGCAGTCATTAAGTGTTAGAAACAGATTCACATTTGAAAGATTGGAGAGTACATCAGATGAAATCAGAGACAAAATACAATTTGGTTATGAAAGGTTATCACATGCAGACTTTAATAAATGATGAACACATTCTGCAGTTTCCTTACATATATTTGCAACACTTGAAGATACCTTTTTCAAGCCTCTCTGTCCTCTATAAGTACTAAAGCTTTTCTTTCTTTATTAGACAATGTGTACACACAACACGAGCTTTCTATTTTTTTGCTGACCATACAAACTTTATACTCTGCAATATAGAACACTGATATCTCCTTGTAAAAATACAGTTTATTAAATTTGGTACTTAGCATAATCATACCCAGTTATGACTGACTTTTAATAAAGTAGGTCATATTTTTTGATGACTGAAATATTTGAAGGTGCAGTGACAGTAAGAGATTCAGCTACAACATCAAGTAACACAGTAAAAATGTTTGTGTTGTTGAGAGTATAATTGCCCAAGTCTGCTACTATACTGTGATGCAAAAGTGGTCTTTTGTATGCAGCCATGAACTGTTGTTGATCAGTGGGATTGTTGTTGAAGCCAACTTTAACAAGAATAGCTGAAAAGAATGGCTCAAGGTAAGCCTGACCCATTTTATAGGTCGATAAATACCTTATATATTGACTTGAATCTCCCACAAGATCACAAAACACATCATGAATACTTTCAAGACAAATGAGGACACCAATTTTAACTGCTTTACTTAATTTACCTTCCAGAGAAATGATGTAATTCTCAGTTTCCTTAAGTTCTCCCATCCTGTTGTTATTAGTACAAACGACAGATCAAAGTTAAATGCTCATGTCAGTATTTTGATGTTAAGTCATCAAAATATCTAACCAGTCTTCTAATAAGAAATCGTATGATTAATGTTACATGCTCGAAAAGAATTGAATTTTAAAAGCAGCTAAAACAATTATGAAAGAAGTTATATCGAACAAGTTTTTTGATTCATTACTTATTAATCAACTATATCTTGGAGAAAACTTAACCTAGAATCAGTAAATTTTAAAATAAAGCACATTAAAATCATTACAAGAAGGCAACGTATAGCATTGTTTTGTATATTATATGAGTGGTTTAATTAAAAGTTTTTTTTCTCCTACACTAACCTCTTATTTACACTGAGTATTTAAAAATACACGTATAATACACGTCCAATTAATTCTTGTGTATAATTTAGGAAGATAAGATGTCCAAATTAAAAAACTGACATGCAGCCAAGTTTGTCATCCATTTTAAGAGTTGAAGAGTTTAAGAGTTGAAGGAATTTTAATATTGGAGATAAAATATCGTGAAAATTTATTCTGTAACAACAATTAAATCTCTATAAAGAAATATATTGAACATTGTTTTTTAATCTCATTAGGATTTTAATCTTGTATAGTTAGTTATCGATGTTTTATTAGCCTCCCAGTAGCACAGCGGCTTGTCTGCGCACTTATGTCACTAGTTACCGCGTTTCGAAACTAGCCTTTAAGGCTAGTAGGGGTGGTTTGAAAAATTCAGGAAAAGAAGTGGCATACATAGTGTGGTGAGACATAGGGAGGGTGCTAGTTCTAACAAAGACACTGCTGATAAATTTGTTAGGGAATTTAAGGACTTTGTAGAAGCTGAGGGTTTTATTCCCCCCAACAAGTGTTCAACTATGATGAGACAGGTCTCTTTTGGAAGAAAATGCCAAAGAGGATCTACATCACCAAGGAGAAGTCACTGCTAGGACACAAGCCAATGAAGGACGGGCTAACTCTATTGTTATGTAGTAATGCAAGTGGGGACTTAAAACTTAAGCCTTCGCTTGTGTACTATTCTGAGAACCCGAGAGTTTTTAAGAAAAATAATGTCCTGAAAAGTAAACTAAATGTCATGTGGAGGGCTAATAGTAAAGCATGGGTAACCAGGCAATTTTTATGAAGTGTTTGCCCCAAGTGTAAAGAAGTACCTCACAGAAGAACAGTTGCAACTCAAGGCCCTCCTTGTGATGAACAATGTACCTGCTCACCACCAGGCTTAGAGGATGGGTTGGTGGTGGAGTACAGTTTCATTATGGTGAAGCTCTTGCCCCCTAACACGACTCCCCTCATTCAGCCCATAGACCAGCACGTCATATCGAACTTTAAGAAACTCTACACCAAAGCACTGTTTCAAAGGTGCTTTGAAGTGACCTCTGACACAGAGTTAACTCTCAGAGAGTTTTGGAAAAATCACTTTAATATCCTCCATTGCTTAAGGATCATAGACAAAGCCTGAAGGGAACTGTCTTTGAGGACCATGAACTCAGCCTGGAATAAATTGTGGCCAGACTCAGTAGCAGATAGAGATTTTGAAGGCTTTGAGGCTGAGCCTGTTGCCGAAGAAATTGTCTCACAAGGCAAGTGTTAAGAATATTGAGATAAGTGCTGCCACCTGTAGTTAGGAATAACTTTTTTTTCTGTACATGTGCTCTCAATGAATAAACACGTATCAACAGGTTATGGGCCCAGGAATCCTCTAATAGTGCTTAAACAGATAAAATTGTTTTAAAATTGTTAGTACAAGTAATCCATGAGATACTGAGGATTACTGTGGAACAGTTTTGGATGGCAATTTTTGTTGGATGGCACAGGATTTACATGGATGCTTATCACAAGTGCTACGTGATTCGTTTCCTTTGCCTAGAAGTCATTGTAAAATACCCAGATAAACTGTAAGTAAAATATTGATTGACACTCTATTTTTCAAGCCATATAAAGGGAGAAATAGATCTAAATCAAAGAAAGGAATATTACTGTTGTGGTTGAAATAGTTTGACAATGGAAGATAAAATATCAATTGATAAGTTGAGAGAAAATAATTGGGCCATGTGGAAATTTTAAATGAAACATTTATTGAGAGGAAAAGGCCTATAGGGCCATGTGATTGAAACAGAGGTATTGGCAGAGACAGCCAATGTTCAAACAAGGGCAGATTTCAACAGGAAAAGCAAAAGAACATTTTCAACAATTGTTCTGAATATTCAAGGTGCACAACTCTATCTTGTCATCTCATGCACAACTCCTAAGGAAGCATAGAATGGAATGTACTGCGTGCTCACTTTGATAGGAACATACTAGCCAGTAAATTATTCCTGAAAAAGAAATATTTTCGATGTGAGATGAAAGAAAGCATGACGGTCCAGGAACATTTGAAACAAATGAAGGAATTAGCGAATCAGTTTGCTGCAGTTGGGGCGGAAATAGCAGAAGATCAGATTGTTTGTTACCTTACTTGGTAGTCTGCCAGCTAGCTATGATACAATTGTAACAATCCTGGAAACCAAAATTAATGATATCTCATTAGAATTTGTGCAACAGGCACTGATTAATGAACAACAAAAGAAGAAAAAGACCACATCGAATGAAACATCATCAACTGCATTAGCCACTCGTAGCAACTTCAAACCACATGGAACACAAGAAACAAAGAAAAGAGGTAACAGCTTCAAGTGTTACAAGTGTGGCAGAGAGGGATATATAAAACGCAATTGTCCAACACTGAAGGAAATGGTCCACAAAGCTAAGAATGTGGATATTAATGTGGGGGAAGATTATACTGATGGAAACAATGGTGTTGTCTTTGTCACAAACCAGGATAAAGGAAGAGGAAATGGGGAATGGTTGGTGGATTCTGGTGCGTCTAGGCATATGACACACCAGAGGAATATATTATCAAATTATCACAATTTTAGCACACCTCAGCAAGTTAGGATTGGTGATGGAAGAACTGTTGAAGCTCTTGGAGTTGGAAACTGTAAACTAGAAATAACATTTAAAGCTAGTAATTTAAAGCATGTCACAGTGCAGAGTGTCCTTCATATATCAAAATTAGCTAACAATCTATTTTCAGTAGGAACTGCTACTGAAAAAGGAAATATTGTGCAGTTTGGAGTTAATCGCTGTTACATCCGAGGTAAATCAGGACAACACCATGGCATGGGTACAAGAAAGGATGATGGTCTATACCAACTGGACTGTAAGACCAGTGTTATTGAGAATGCCTCAGTAGCCTTAAACAGCAGCATGAATGGCTTGGATATATGGCATCAACGGTCTAGGACATGTCAGTGTTTCACAGTTACAGAAGCTTCTCAGGAGTGGAAATGTAAGTGGAATCAAATTCCAGAAGTCTGATGAAGCCAGCTTCTGTGAGGGATGCACTGAAGGTAAAATGCACAGGAAGCCATTTAAGTCAGTGGGAGAAATCAGATCAAAGAGAAGACTGCAACTGGTACACAGTGATGTCTGTGGTCCTATGCAAACTCCATCTATTGGAGGTAGCAAGTACTTTGTTGCATTTATTGATGATTACTCAAGATGCTGCAGAGTGTATGTCTTGAAACAGAAGTCAGAAGTCTTTGAGAAATTCAAGGAATTTGAGAAGTTGTACTCAAATGAATCTGGAGAGCGCATAAAAACCCTGTGCACAGATAATGGCGGAGAATATACATCAAATGAGTTACAGCAATATTTGAAGTAAAGAGGCATTCATCATGAGATGTCAGTAGCATATTGTCCAGAACAAAATGGTGTTGCTGAGAGAAGGAACAAACTCTTGTGGAATCAGCAAGAAGCATGCTGTTACATGCTAAATTACCAAGAATGTACTGGGCGGAAGCTGTAGCTACTGCAGCGTATGTGGGTAAAAGAATATCCACATCGGCAATAAAAGATGGTAGTACGCCATATGAGAGATGGTATGGGAAGAAACCAGATGTAGAACACAAGAAAGTGTTCGGATGTCTTGCATATGCACATGTGCCAGATGCGTCAAGACAGAAATTAGACATGAAGTTTATGGAGGATATAATAACTGCACCAAGGGATATCGACTGTATGATGAAAAATCCAGGAAGATTTTCATACGGCGAGATGTTGTCTTTAATGAAACAGAATTTGGTCAAAAGCCTGTGACAAATGAGTATATCTCATCAAGTGAACAAATAGTGGACCAAGAAACAGAAGTTAAAGCTAAAGATAAAGCTAAACGACCAGCAAGAAACAGGAAACCCCCATCCGCTATGGACATGATAAGTATGCTGATATGGCAGCAGCTAATGAATCAGTTTGTCACACTGCAAACTTATGCAGTATGTTAGAGCCAAGCACATTAAGTGAAGCAATGTCAAGTGACAATGCAAAGGAGTGGAAGCCAGCCACAGATCTGGAATTTGAGTATTTACAAGAAAATGACACCTGGGATCTGGTGGAATTACCAGCTGGAAGAAAACCTATAGGTTGTAAGTGGGTGTTCAAAGTTAAGTATGGAAATACTGGAAATTTAGAGCGGTTCAAGAGTAGGCTGGTGGCCAAAGGTTACTCACAGATTTATGGTCTGGATTATAAGGAAACCTTCTCCTCAGTGGTGCGCTATGCATCAATTCGCTCCTTGATTGCATTTGCTGTGAAGAACAACTTGAAAATTCACCAGATGGATGTCATAACTGCATTTCTGAATGGAAATCTGGATGAAGAGATGTACATGGAACAACCGGAAGGCTACGCTGTTCCAGGGAAGGAAAACCTTGTGTATAAACTGAAACAAAATCACTGTATGGATTAAAACAGTCACCACGCTGTTGGAACAAATCATTTCATGAGCATATGATGGAACTGGAATTTGTTCAGAGTTCAGCAAATCCATGTGTTTACATATGGAAGGTTAAAAATATAGCAATAGTTGCAGTATATGTGGATGACATTATTTTGGTTGCTGAAAGTGATCATGAAATAATCACTATAAAGGAAGCACTGAAGGAAAAATTCCGCATGAAAGACCTTGGAAAGATCCATTACATTCTTGGACTCAGTGTTGTTCAGGATGAAAAGAATGGCTGTGTATGGTTGAATCAGAGACAGTATAATCAAACTATGCTGGTGACATTTGGAATGACTGAGTGTAAGACAGTTGCAACACCATCAGATGTAAAAGTGAAACTGCTAAAGGATGATGGTGTTAGCACTCAGGTTGACCGCAGTTTGTACCAGTCGTTGGTAGGCAGTCTTCTGTATGCTGCAATGGGAAAAAGACCAGATATTGCATATGCAGTGGAAGTAATATCGAAATATTGTGCTCAGCCCAACACAGCACATTTGACAGCAGCAAAGAGAATCCTACATTATTTGAAAGAAACAGCTGATCTTAGTCTTAAGTTTGAAAAGGTACCAGGAAACGTCATTACTGGTTGCTCAGATGTAGATTTTGCTGGAGACCTGGATGATAGGAAGTCCACATCAGGAAATATCTTCATTCAAGCAGGAGCAGCTGTAAGTTGGATTAGCAAAAGCAATCCATGGTGGCCCTGTCCACCTCAGAGGCAGAATATATAGCCTTGAGTCTTGCAGCACAGGAAACAGTATGGTTGAGAAGACTACTGCAATAAATAGGTTCCGAAGTTGATGACTCTGTTCGTATCATGGAAGATAACCAAGGAACAATCGCCATTGCACAGAATCCAGTGGGTCATGCAAGAACAAAACAAATTGATATTCGTTACCACTTCATTCGCCAATGTGTGCAGAACGGATCAGTAAAACTGGAGTATTGTCCCCCAAACAGTATGACTGCTGACATTCTTACAAAGCCACTTGCTAGAAATGCATTTGAACGGTTCAGAGATAATGTTGGACTGGCACCAATGGATAAATGAACTAGATAAAGTGACGATTGTAATAACAGATTGACAGGAATTGTAAGTTTGTGTAAAACTTAAAATTAAGTGGGAGTGTTAAGATTATTGAGATAAGTGCTGCCACCTGTAGTTAGGAATAACTTTTATCTGTACATGTGCTCTCAATGAATAAACACGTATCAACAGCAAGTGTATTGGCTTGAATGTGAGTGGTGATGATGTGGAGGAGTTGGTGGAAGACCGCAACAACTGAGCTCACTACGGAAGAATTTCAAGGTTTTCGGAAGGAGCAGCAACAGAAGGCAACTGAGGAAGTGTCTTCAGATGAAGAGGAGGGAAGGGAGGATGTTCCTAGTTCACTAATCAAGGAAATGTGTGGAAAAATGGGGAGAGTTACAAAGTTTTGTGGAAAATCTTCACCCTAACAGAGCTGTAGCAAACCACAGCATAAACCTTTTCAATGACAATGCCATATCTTACTTCAGAAACATTTTAAACTGCAGGCAGAAACAAACCTCATCAGAAATGTTTTTAGTGAGAAATAGGTCCAGTGAGTCTCAAGCAAGTTGTAGCGGTACAAAGAGACAGAAGAGAGAAAGAACCTCAGAAGGAGAGTTACTTGACGTTTTTATGGAAGGTGACTCCCCTTCCAAAAATAATAATCCTCCTACTCTCCACGTTTCTCACCACCTTTCACTTACGCCATCAACTCTCCTCAGCACAGGTAAAGTGCAGTTAAATTTTCATTTATTGTTTTTTATTGTGTTTATAGTTTTTGTGGTTGACTTTATGCATGTAAGTATTATTATACAGGTACAAATAAACAATATTTTTACTTAAAATGCTTCATAATGCGTAATTTTTGGAGGTCGGTAGCGGATTAATTTAATTTACAGTATTTCTTATGGGAAAAATTGATTCCGTTTTCGAATAGCCTTCTGGAACGGAATAAGTTCGAGAACCGAGGTGCCACTGTATATGTATAATAAAGGGACTAAAGAATCTGATTATTCTACCTAAGATCACAGATGGAGAATATAATTGATAGAGCAGAGCATTGAGTAAAGAGACCTGGCAGAGATTCAGTTTTTGTGATGCATGTAGGGAAAGACAGGTCAGAGAAGATAAATGACAGGTTTAGGTTAGTATTATATATGAACAGATTTGAGTGTTTGGACTTTTGGTTTCAATTTAGTCGATAGAAGCTTCATGAAGTGGATGGGGGTCATCTTGTTTATTAAGGCTATTAACTCTTCTGTAATGGAAGTTTTAACTTAGTCCTGGACAGTGATGGGGGCCAGGAAAAACTAAATGCAAAAAGAATAAGAACCAGAGAAACGTTTAGTTAAAGAAATGAGTACAGTAGCAGTTACAATGGTAAGCTTAATTGTTAATACTGCAATGCTACAAATATAATAAATAAAATAGATAACTTTAGAGCACTGGAAGGAATGAAATATTTTGATAAAATGGGAATAATTGAAACATAGTTAATTATAGATAACTCTTATGAGAGAAATTTATTACAAAAAGGGAGGAATGGCTTAACACGTAAAATATGTGTTACATTCTGTTGAAGTTGAGCATATAAAAGATGATAACAAGGAGACTGAATCCATTTTGGGTTTCTATTAGTAGATATAAAGGGAAAAGACTTTTAGTGGGAAATTATTTCAGACCACCAAATGGTATTAATGAAATTAGTGAGAACTTTTACAATGAGATTAAGATTTCAGTTATTTGTGAAGTTATGATTGTGGGTTTTTTAATTTCAGCCATTTAGATTAGGAAATGCCTGAGTCAAATCATTAGAGAGTACGATTTTTGGAATCTGTTCAAGAAGACTTCCTTCATCAATTAGTTAGGGAACCTGCAGGAAACAATGCTAATTCAAATTTATTGTTAACTTCTAATATATGAATGACAGAGGGTGGATATTTGGGAACCTCTGTATGCAAGTGATCATTACTGTATTAGGTTTAATGTTTTTCTGCATGTGAAGAGATATTTGGAATACAAATTTGAAATAAGTAAATTTTTAAAAGTTGTGACAAGAATTATCTGTTGTGAATTGGACAGCTAGATAATTTTGAGATATTAATAAAATGTTGAAAAATTAAATATTCAATATTCCTTATAGAAAGAAAATGGAAGCAGCATGTAAAAACTAGGTTGACTCACAAAAAGTGTAAGAGCTAGAATTATAAAAAAGGAATCATAACTTTAAGAAATTTAAATTAACTGGCATGACAGAAGATTTGAAAGATCCAGATAATTAGTGAAACATCATATTAAGACATAAGAAAGGATGTAAGAGAAAATGTTCGCTAAAAATGTAAATATTAACAGTAACGATTTCTTTAAGTATTTTAAAGAGTAAAAGAAATGTTAGGACTGTTGTAGAATCATTGAGGGACAATGATGGGAGGTTTTGATATGGCGATTATGAGGTGATTATGTTGTCAAATTTTGCATTATCTTTGTTATTATTGTGCAACAAGTGATAGAAAATTGTTGCTTTGTGTAGCTACTGCACAGAGTTTTGCATTAAATAAGTATGCAGTGAAAATGGCAAAGCTAAGTGTGTTTGTGTGTTTTTCTTATAATAAAGCCATGAACCCCTGAATTTAGCATTGTAAATCCATAGACTTACAACAGTCCTAGTGGGGTATGGCATAGCTAAGACTAATATTGAGTTAATCAGAGCTAGGCAATAAATTGATATAACCTAGAGGTAGGGATTACTTTGACTCATGTTTCAAAAACTAATCTAGTAATGTCAGAGAAATAATAAGGTGAAATAAATTGGTGTTTCTGATTATTACTATTTTCATTTATTTCAATAATCAAGTAATAAGAATTGTTTTTACAATGATTTCTTCAAAAATATTCATAATATTGAAATTAACTGTTTTGGTTGTTACTGTTTATAATTATTCCAACAACTGACTTTTATGAGACAAACTTTAGAAAGAGGTATACTGTTTACTAATATTATTTCTCTTTTACAAGTATCATTACAAATAACAATAACTTTAAGTTTAATGCAAAAATTTAAATCATTTATTTCTATTTCATTTTTCGTATTAATCACCTTAATAGAAATAAGGATATAAGCTTTGAAACTGTTGTATTGTAACTTGGTTGAGTTAATCATTTATAGAACATATTAAAATTATTTATTAAAACCTTTTTTGCAAAAACGAAAGTCAACCTTACATGTTAATTCTCAATATGTACCAACAAGCTTTACTCAATAATATTTTGTAATTATCTGACTTTGTAGTGTGATTCATTAAAAAAAAGTTCATTTGAATATTTCCACAGCTGCATACCTTTTTCCTATAAACAAAACAACCTGCCTTTTGATCTTTAAAGACATTTTTTTTCTGCTAATCACAAACAATAACTTTTTTTTTAAAAGAAACTACCACCCCTTGAGAACATATTATTCATGCACTAATCATTTCTTCATTTTACAATAGTTTTTATACAGGTTGACTGAAACTGTGTTATAATGACAAGTCATTTGTTCATTTACTAATGAAACCTGCTCTGAAATTCTTTATTGAATTTAACTGTGAATGGGTACAGCTTTAATTATTGGAGTTATAACTGTGTATTTTGTTATTAAAATTTAACCAGAAGTAAGCCCTATTTGTGTCTAGACCATATCATTACCAAAAAGCCCACACTTATCACTTCCAGAGTGTTGTTAAAACTAAAACCACAAGTAGAACTACTATACATGTTTGTTATGCATTGTTCACTTAATGTATGCAGTACTTTATTATGGTATTTGGCGACATAATATCTAAAAACTGAATAATTAAAGTAATGATTCTTTTGTTCTTTAACTTTTTTTTTCATTAATAGGTTGTGCACTTAGAAGATGCAACTGAACCCACTGTTTCGTCCATTTAGTGAGAAAAAAATTGTTACCATGATCCAGGCCAGTAAATGGTAGACCATTTCAACAGCAAGTATGTTAGATATAAATTTTATATTGTGTACATGACTACATCTCGGATTCACCAATAAATACTGAAACACTGTGAAGCAACTCTGATTGGGGATTTTCTGCAAATACTTCTAGATTTTCTGTTTGACCATCAAACAATAAACATTGGTACCAGCAAGTAGTCTTTTAACTGAAAAGAGACATTTCATTTGCTAGTTGAAGTTTCCATGGCCTTTATATAATTTTGTATATTGCTTTGTAAGTTAACTTTAAGCATTATAAACATAAAATGGAACAAAAATAGTAATGTGTATTTTGTTTGTGAAAAATACATAACTTGCACAAAACTGGAAATTTGGTTAAAACATTTTGGATATAAGTATAGCTGGTTTCTATAGTCACATTTATTTGTAACCACTCTCTTAAAGCCATTGAGAACCTTGACATCATACAATAATAGGATACTGTTAGTTGATGACAAGCTGTGCTTCATGACAAAGTCTAGTTGTAATATATGGGAAAATGTCCAGAAGTATAATTTTAAATTAAATCAAATAAAAATATTTGTTATAAAGTTTCATACAGTAACATTCATTTTTTTATTTTAAAATTAAAAAGAATTAATAAAATTATTTCTTCAACGGTTAGATGACATCACTTAACCAGATAATATCAGCTGAATACTAGTGAAAGAGTCGTTTATTTAGATTTCTAAAAATTCCAGTTCTTTTATACAATTATCACATTTTGTTGTACAAGACTATCAAATCTATTGATTTTTATCAAGAAAGATAGCCATTTAAAGATTATATTTTGTGTTAGTCTGTCATGTCTTAGGTTACAGATTAAACCTGAAGTACTGAACACCTGCTGTGGTACGACAACTTTTGCCTAGTTGAAAAGGAAAATCTCTACAAGGGAAGATAACAGTGGTTACCCTGTCCAATAGTTTTCTCACAAAAACTACAGAGTTGCTCTGAGCATCCTCATTAGGGAAGCTTTTTATGTGCTGCTCATCATGTTCAGATGCTCTGATATGGTTTGTTTTCTGGTGATATAACGTATTTTAGCCAATACTTTCTGTCCTCTGGTTTTTCAGCTATTTTATTTTTGGGCATTATTCTGTTTAGTAAGATTGTAAGAACAAATATTGTATGTTTGTTTTTTTAGATTCTCCACAACCATCTTTGCCTTCAGTAGGCTATATACATAGAAAAAGTTTTGCATTTGATTGTGATGTTTTTGGTCTTTATCCTCAGCTGATAGTGTATAGGTTTTAGGTTTATATGCAAGTCAGAAGCAGATTTCAGTTGCTTTTCAAAATTGTTTTTGTAATTTTAATAAGATTCAAGATAAGTAAGAGAGCTTTTTATCTATGTAATTTCAATCCTATAGTTTCTTTTTTCTGTTCTGAAAAACTGTCTATGTTTTTCACTGCCAAAGAGTCTGTTTCACAGCACTAGCTTCACCAAGTATGTTATATGTTGTTTACCTAAGTTAATATGTAGAATTATATATAACTTTTCTTTATGTGAAAATGTTTTTTACTTCTAAGCTATTGGACCACTTACAAGACCCTTCAGTAAAAAACAATATATTAAGCATTAAATATTTGTTTATCTGTGGAACACTGCTTTAAAATAGATATCTAGGCAACAATTGTAACAGTAACTGACATTTGGTATTACAGTTATTAAAGAAATAAAAAATATTTTAACTTGGAGAAATGTCTCTGTCTAAATCTACGTAGAGTTATTAAACTCTTAATCTCAATAACTAACACACCTATAAAAAATATTTCATTTTGTATTATTTCAAATATAGCAGTGGCAGTCTTTCTTGTTTTCTTTATTGTCATTGACAAGACTTACATATATGGTTTGTTGTTGTACTAGAAGTCTTTCATCAACCATTAAGTGGTTTGTTACACATTGTATGCTCATCATGTATAGTGTGATGATTAGAGAGATTCAAGGATGTCAACAGTAATTTATGAAATGAAAACCCTTTGTTGCTTGGGTAGTCTGAAGTATGATGAAAACAAGGAATTTAAGTGTATTATGTAAATGCTGTTTTATTACTTGATGTATTGTAATTTGTGACAGCTGTCATGAAATCGCAGAACAAATTACAGTGTTCTAGCATGTCCAAAAATCCCTCCTCATTAATGCCATTATCTGTCTAACCTTTGACATCAGTAAAGAAACCCACTTGATATTTCTCCAGATGATTTAATATTGCTGCTTCTATTTTTTGATTTGTCTTTCAGTTGCTTTTCTGTAACTCAATATTAGCAGCAAGGTTTCCATGCATATCACTTGAAAACCAAAGTAATACAGTAATGTGCTGGAAACTTTTTTACAATGATATTTAAAACTGAATGTGTTTGAAACTGACAAATTATAAATGAAAGCAATCAGAATGTTTTGCTTTTCTGAATATCTTGTCTGTTGAATGACTCTTGTAATTAAAGAACAATGTTGATCCTGGTGTTAGAATATTTTTCATCTAGATAAGTTAAATAGATTATATGCAAAGTTATATTTACAAAAGCAAATACACCTGATTAACCCTCTTTTATACACAGGTGTTGTTAGTATTTGAAATATTTTTTTATTTATTTTAAATAGACAGCTTAGAACACAAAGTATTAACACACAACATAAAAATTATTTTCGAAAACTCTACTTCAATTATACAGGGTGGCCCATAAGTCCCTACCCATCCACATATCTTATGTATCCAGTGTATCTGTGTGCTGTCCCTCATTCTTGCTGCATAATATTATGCGACGCCATGTTCTGTGAGACATTTTCAAGTATAAATGGGCTTACATAGGCCATATTTCTCTGAAAAAAAAGAAACAAATTTATAATACATGCATAATTAAATATAATAAATAAAAATTAAATATAATAACATATGGATGGGTAGGGACTTACGGGCCACCCTGTATGGTGTGAGTGGTTTTTAGAAGTTGATTATAAATAGTTATAACTGTCTTAAACTGTTATGTTCGACCTATTGTATTTTTACACTACCTTGTTTATCTGTTCCCTTAGAAATTTTCAAGAATTTGAAGAGTGAATAATACTAATATTTCAGTAGTGATTCACCAGCTTGTAAAAAGCATTAACACTATTACAGTTACTGTTACAACAGATGGACTATGTAAATAGTGTTCCAACCACTACTGTATTCCTTGTATCTCAACCAGTCTAAAGTGTCCTAGATTGAACAAAACTCATCGTCGGCAGTGGGTATGACGAGTAATTAAAAATGTCTTATTTATAAATATAATATGTTTAACATAATACATTGTTACAAGTATAATAAATTTTAGTTGAAACAGAAGGTGGTATCTCATACTACAACAAAATACTTGACATTTCCCACATTGCATCATTTTATACGTGTTGTAAAACTGAATTTACATTCAGCTTAGTTCCTAGTCAATCACACCACAATTTATTTAGTGTAACTCAATTATGATTCCATAATTATAGTTCTTAAACCTTCTATACTATCTACCATAGATCAGAAGAGGTCGAAATCAACCAGTAATTAATATATCCCTCATTAGAACTACATATATAATGATTTTTGAATGATGGGAAATCAATACAATTTGAAAAGGTTGACTATGTAACAGATAGGATTTAAAATGTGTGATTTATTACGGAACACTGGGTATTGGTGACCAGAGAAAGATAAGATACTTACTAATGATCTGGAGAAGATGAATACCAGCTTTTGACGGAAGAAAGAACATCTGCAAATGCCAAGCTAAGATTTAATGTTATCTTTCCTCTAGCTAATGATTGAATACCTTAGAATAAAAATGGATGGATAACAGATACCAAAAAATTATTGGTAGGATATAAAGATAGAAAAATGAAGAATTGTACATCTGTCAATGACATAAAAGACGTTAAATATTAAACACAGAAAGGATGTAAACTAATCATAAAGAAGTAAATGATATTCATCATTATTTTGTGAAAATAGAAATTTTATGTATTAACGAGAAAGCACTTAACTATCCTCCTGTTATGACAAACAGAAGGATATCACCCAGTACTCAAGACTATTAAACGTTGGCTAATAGCTATCTTCAGTTTCATGTACATACTATTGATCTAAGAAAGCCAAGTTTTGTGTATCAGCCACTAATAAAATATAAGTAATTGTTTTTTTTCAATTGTTACGAAAGCTACAGAATGGATATTTCTGTTCTGCATCCCAGGAGCATCGAAACCTGGTGTTTAATGTCATGAGACTGAATACTTACTACTGACTGAACCACCTGTGATGGGAGTAAAATATGTTTTTGTTCGTTTGTTTGCTTTTTATAGACAATAATTAAAATGATGTTTAACACAAGGCAGTGTTTAAAATGATAGAATGCACCCATTGAATAACGTGTTTTAAATTAGTTTTAAACTAACTAATTATATATACGGTATTTTAAGTTGTTTTTTATGGCTCAACAAAATAAATGTATACTAATGTACGTTTTCCATATGACACATTTTGAATGTGTAAATTTCTTGAGTTTAGGTGAACAGCATGTACCTCAACCACCTCTGACAACTTTCTTTTCATATATTTTGTTACATTTGAAGGGCTAGAAAAGAACCATGTGACTATTAATTTCTTTTTTTGGAAAATAGATTTCTATTCCGTATAAGAACATTTCTAGTTTTTGTTTCCTTGTAATAAAGCACACAGCTACATAATGGGCTGTTTTCGGCCACCCACAACATGTATCTAAACCTGGATTCTTGTGTTGGAAATTCGCAGACATATCTTTGTGCCACTAAGGCAAGAGAACTTTCTAGAGACATTATGTTCTTAACATAAACTCCATGCCTCGCAACAGAAACACACAACTGAATATTGTAAAATGTTCTCTCAAGGTGTTACTCGTGCTGGAAAGGAAGTTTGACGTTTTTTCTCTAAATATTATTTTCTTTGTTTGTTTGGAAATTCTTTCAAACGATACCAGTGCATAGTTGCCTTTAATGTTGAACCTATATTCTTGGTCTACTTGTTTTTGTTGTTACTCTATTAATGTATCGATGGTCTCAAAGTGTTAATAGCATGTTTGTAACAATCCTAGAGAACAGGTGCACATTTTCATTTTATGTACCCTGAAGATAGTTTCTCATAAACAATAACACAAATAAAATATTTTTAAACGTATAAAATTTAGACTCTTGGTTTATTGTTGGACTTCTTATTGCTTGACAATAGTCTGTCTGTGCTCTGTTGCTTTATAAAAGTAACAGTTAATTTCGTCATTCGGACAAAGACTCAAACAAATATTTGGTAACAACGGATGATTCTGGCTAGCTGCTCTCACTCTGGTCTGTAGTCAAAAATTAGAAGCAAACCCTACCTAAATCTTAAGTGACCTTTGAGGATATTTAATTATACAGGGTGGCCCGTAAGTCCCTACCCATCTATATATCTTATGTATCCCTGTGGTGTCACCAATATTCTTGCGCTCATGTACCCACGTACTTGTCACAATACGCTCTTCAAGTGTAAATGGGCTTACATCGGCCATATTTCTCTGAAAAAAAAAACAGAAACAAATTTATAATACATGCGTATTTGAATATAACATAATAATGTATGGATGGGTAAGGACTTACGGGCCACCCTGTATGTAACTTGGGATCTTTTTTTTATGTAATTTTTTCTGAGATATATTTTGTCAATATAAATCATATATCTTTAAAATTAGGTAATCAATACTTTATTTAAATATCGATCATAAATGTACTAAAAAGTGTTTGATTTTAATCAGTGATGACGAGAAAACCCACTTGTAGAGAAAAATATATATGTAAAAACAACTGGTTTGGGTTGAGAAAATTTTTATGTAGCGAACAAAGAAAGAAGAAAGAGATAGCTGACCACATGTTTGAAGTGGGTTGTGTAACTAAGTGTAGGAATGTATAGGGTGTGCTTACTGAGATTATATTCATTAATACAGGTAGAAAGATGTTCCTTTGTATTGGCTTATTTTGGGCTTGAGTTATTGTGTAAGTAAGGCTTCTTTAATTTTGCATTTGTTTATGTTTGTTTCTTGATTTAGTATTTGGGTGTTTTCTATGTTATGTTGTGTTTATTTGATTTGCAGTGCTCGGAAACGTGGGAAGGTGACTTTTCGTGTTCTTTGAATCTGGTTTCCATTTTTCTACTTGTTTATCCTATATAGGAGTCGTGGCAGTTATCACATTATATTTTATAAATAATGTTCGTGTGGTGTTTGTCAGTGTAGTTTTTACATAGTATAGACCTCAGTTTGGTGCCTTGTTTTTGAATAAATTTAGTATTAACTGGAATGTCATATTTTGTTACTAGTTTTTGCCTAATGTTGGTTGTTTTTCTGCTGTTGTCGGGAATACATGGTATGCAGCAGTATATGGTTTTGTGATTTTTTAATTCGTGGGATATTTAATTTTGCAAGTTGATTTTGCTTTTTGTCTAGGTGTGTGCGTATAATGTTTTCTACGGTTTGTGGAGGAAACTTATTGATGTTGATGAAATTGTTTTATTTTGTCTAATTCGTTGTTAATTTTATCTGGTGAGCATAGTTTAATGGCTGTGTTTATTTGGTTTCTTAGTATGTAATTCGTGGGATATTTAATTTAGCAAGTTGATTTTGCTTTTTGTCAACTAACAAATTTCCAGCGTTTTGTAGCTAGTCTTGTAAGTATTAAGAAACTGCAAATACTTTAATAAATTTTGTAATCGTGCGAGTGAAAAGGGGATTGGGATCATAGGATGCTGAAAAGAATATTCCCATCTATCCTGGTGGAAGCTAAAGGTCAAAGGTTAGTATATATAAGGAATACTGTACCATTTTTGAGAAGGTCGATGATAAGTCAGGAAACATCAGATGGTAGTCTTTTTCTTGGACTGGTTTTTCTTCATCGGAATAAAAATGTTAAGAACACGGGACAGTACTGAAAGATTCTGTCGAACACAGCATCAGTACTGTCACTGTAGGGTAACTGAGACTGTCTCGATGAGGAATCTTCAAAAGTCATCAACAGGTTGTATCTTTTTCTCGGTTCTTCAGGCTGTACTGGAGATGTGTGTCTAGGTTTCAACGTGTTCATTTGGAATAAAGCAGTCGATGTATTAGAGTGCTTTAGTGATGGTTAAGTTTTGATTGTATCCTTCTTTCTATGGATGGTCTGTAAAAATTTATCTATTGACTTGGATAGTTTGTAGACTTATGTAGTCTCCGTGAACATGTCTTGTAAAATTTGCTTCTGGTTGTCAGTGTTTTTTTGGCAAGAGTGGCTTGAATGGTGACGGCAGGTGTTTCTCAGGTTATCTTCGTTACTTTGTTGATGTGATGGATCCTCTGGAGATTTGACTGGAAGAACTATAGAAGGTTGAGTGCGTAGTCTTGATTTTCCTGGTGTAAAGTGGAAAAGCCAAGAGTGAGAATACGTTCAGTTGTACATTTGGGAGCTGTTACTACCTTGAATTAGCTGATCGGTTGTACGGTGTTTCTGACGTTTACGAAATGATCTGTGTGAATGAAGCAATCTGGTGTAGTTTGTAAAACAGAGTATATACCTGTAGGTCTCCTGTCACTAAGACAGTGGTAAGTCTACGGATTTACACGCTAAAATTAGGGGTTCGATTTCCCTTGTGGGAAACAACAAATAGCTCATTGTGGTTTTGCTATAAGAAAAAAAAAACGGACACAAGTATAGCTTCAGAAGAAATCTACTCTGACCGGCATGGCCAGGTGGTTAAGGCACTCGACTCGTAATCTGAAGGTCACGGGTTCGAATCCCCCGTCACACAAAACATTCTCGCCCTTTCAACTGTGGTGGCGTTATAATGTTACAATCAATCTCACTATTTGTTGGTCAATAAGTAGCCCAAGAGATAGCGGTGGGTTGTATGACTAGCTGCCTTCCCTTTCGTCTTACACTGCTAAATTAGGGATGACTAGCGCAGATAGCCCCCGTGGAGCTTTATGTGAAATTTTAAACAAAATCCTTGAGGAATAGAGATATGTGGAATCTTTTGGAGTAAGAAGTTAAATACAAATTCTACCCTTTCGTAAAAGTCTTGTTTTGGTTGGGTCGATGATGGTGTGTTTGTATTTTCGTAAAAAGACGTTGATCTGGTCATCGGAGAAGCCTTTAATGATCCCGTTGATGATCACGTGTGAAACCGTCGATAAAACTTGAGAGAGTTGTCTTCCTACGGGTAGACTAACCACTTGATGACGGATCTTTGAAAAAAAAAACATCTTCGTGCTCTGAGTATAAACAAGGATTTTTATGACACCTTTTAAAATACTGCTAGTTATTTTGATTTAAAGGCTTCTTTTGGAAGACAACCATGGGTGGTCGGAAACACTTTCTGTTTTCCTTATTTCCACTCAATGATAAGGCGAAGACATGGTTGGATCTGATGTCTAACAAACGGCTTTTCAGGACAGCATGGATTTATAAATCCTATATAAAGAATTTCATGTGGATTGAGAGACATGAGTACCCAAGAAAGCCCACTTTTATTGGTAAAGTTCCGATCCATTACAAGCGCCCGGTTAACGTGAAGAAGTAATGTGGAATTAGTCAGAGTGATAGCCTAGTATGTGGATGTTGGTCAGAAAGTTATTCATGTTGGGAGAGAATCTTATCAAGATTGAATCTTCTTGGTCGCTGGTAGGCGGGTGAAATGTGGGGTAGGTCGTATGGCTGAGTAGAAGAATGAGTGAAGAAATAAATGAGTAAAACGTTTGACGAGAAGGGGTTGACAAATGTGGGGCTTGCATGGTTGTAATTCATATAGATGACTGGTTTGTTCAGATTTATTGGAGGTGGAACTGGTTGGTCCTGAGTGTCTGAAGCTAGATGGGTTTGAGTTGTTTTCTCCCTTCCTGGTAAAGATGTTTGTGTTAGCTTGCCTTTTATGGTCGGTTAGAGTTTCATGGTTAGAGGTGAGTGATTGTGACAGATGAGAGAATCTGGGTAGAGAAAGGGTGTATAAGTCCTCTGCTGAGCAATTCTGCTTTGAAGTGGAGATAGTCGAGGAAACAGGTGTTTGATAGGGTGGAGTTCACCATCAGTTGGACAAATGTTATGATCTTGACGAAGTTGGTTGGTATTCTTGATTTTTTTTTTTTTAATATTATGCCATGGACGGCATGTATCTTAAAATAGATGGAAACTTCAAGGACTTGGAGAATTTGGTCAGCCAAGAAGTGTTAGGGAGCGTTACTTAGAGACAGTGTATGTAATCTGGAGCTACATCTGCATGCTGCTACGTAGATAATAATAATTTTAGTTGGTGAGAATCAGATGAGGTATTTTAAACTAAATGAAATAACTTTTGAAATCAAACACAAAGCTATCTTTAGGTTATCAGTGCTGTCCCCACTGTGGGTATCGAAATCAGGTTTTGAGCATTGAAAGTCATTCAGACTTGCTGCTTGTCCACTATTTCACAAAGTACTTTTATATGTGATGCATAAAATATTTTAGCTTTCTATGTTTTATGGCTAGTACGCAATAGCCTAATGTTAGTGAATTTTTGGCCTGCCATGGCCATGTAGTTCGGGCGCTTGTCTCTTAATCTGAGGATCGCGGATTTGAATACCGGTTACATTAATCGTGTTCTCCTATATAGCCGTGGGGACATTATAACGTGTGGTAAATCCTACTGTTCGTTGGTAAAAAAGTAGCCCAAGAGCTGGCACAAGGTAGTGATGACTAGCTTCCTTCCCAAACAAACGCAGTGATTTTTGAGCAGTGGTAAGATGCACATTCCACTGCTTTCTTCTATGAAATTAAAAAAGGCCATAAATGTAAAAAATCACAACTTCATTTAATGTTAATTTGTGACGAATTTGATATCGTGGATCGTGATACATACAAGTCAAAACAATGGCTTCAAAATAGCGCAAACTTTGTCATGTTGAGGTGATAAAATCATATTTTAGTTGTATTTATTGACAATGTACGAGCTGTTTTCATTAACTGTTGACACGTTCCTCGTGACAGCTACTTTTTGGCCCGGCATGGCCAAGCGCGTAAGGCGTGCGACTCGTAATCCGAGGGTCGCGGGTTCGCGCCCGCGTCGCGCCAAACATGCTCGCCCTCCCAGCCGTGGGGGCGTTATAATGTGACGGTCAATCCCACTTTTCGTTGGTAAAAGAGTAGCCCAAGAGTTGGCGGTGGGTGGTGATGACTAGTTGCCTTCCCTCTAGTCTTACACTGCTAAATTAGGGACGGCTAGCACAGATAGCCTTCGAGTAGCTTTGTGCGAAATTCAAAACAAACAGCTACTTTTTCAGTGTTGGTTCTATATCTGGAAATTCTAATGGCTGGATAAATATTATGTGGACATATTTCCTGTGTTGAAAACGAAAGTTTATCTCGTTATTATCGCATAAGAACCAACAGCTTATTTAACTTATTCATTAACATGGTCTTTAAATAGCCTTATGCAAGTTAACCCTATGACTGAAGTATATTTCTATTTTTAAACAAATATATCATGAAAAGTCTTTCTGTGTTCAGAATTGCTCATGACAGCGTAATATTTCAGGCCTCGTTCATATACATTTCAAATGTACTAAAGGAATTCAACAGGAACAAAAAAAATCATAAAGAAACTGATACTTTTCCGTATTCTATATTAAATAAAAGAAAACAGTAGTTATTAGTACAATAACGCTCTAAGTTTAGGCCTTGTGCATTTATCTTTGATACATGTTTTCGTGCTAAGGAAGTAATATTTACCATAAGTCGTAGATTAGTGTTATGGTCCTCTATTTTGTTTTGTTTTCATATACGTTATGTAAACCACAAAAGCTTTTCTTTTACATTAGCAATTTATTAAGAAGTAAACTGATATGCATCTTCAGTCTTGACAATTACCCTTTTCAAACTTTCAGAAACATTAACGCTATCTTCTCACGGGAAATATTTACTGCCATTTTGTTCAAGGTTTCTTCAATCTCCTGTAGAAGAAACCACATATTTTCTACTGATTTCAGAGGAAGCGTTCTTGTAATAGTCAGCCATCTACTGGAGACGTATATTTATTTTAATAACTATTTCAGTTCAAACTTTATTGATGAAATAAAATTAACCGAAACAATTTAGATATAAATAATAGTTTACAGAAAGTTGCTCATTAAAGACAATATTTAACTACGTATTCATTGACTGAGATAAGTCATTGAATAATAACGATATCCTGTTAATAAAGGCTTAAATGATAGTTTTCTTTTAGCACTACCGTTGATGATAATATCATGTTAATAAAAGTTTAAATGATAGTTTTCTTTTAGCACTACCATTGAGGATAACATCATGTTAATAAAAGTTTGTATGATAGTTTTATTTTAGCACTACCGTTGATGATAATATCATGTTAATAAAAGTTTAAATGATAGTTTTCTTTTAGCACTACCGTTGATGATAATATCCTGTTAATAAAAGTTTAAATGATAGTTTTCTTTTAGCACTACCGTTGATGATAATATCCTGTTAATAAAAGTTTAAATGATAGTTTTCTTTTAGCACTACCATTGATGATAATATCCTGTTAATAAAAGTTTAAATGATAGTTTTCTTTTAGCACTACCATTGATGATAATATTCTGTTAATAAAAGTTTAAATGATAGTTTTCTTTTAGCACTACCATTGATGATAATATCCTGTTAATAAAAGTTTAAATGATAGTTTTCTTTTAGCACTACCATTGATGATAATATCCTGTTAATAAAAGTTTAAATGATAGTTTTCTTTTAGCACTACCATTGATGATAATATCCTGTTAATAAAAGTTTAAATGATAGTTTTCTTTTAGCACTACCATTGATGATAATATTCTGTTAATAAAAGTTTAAATGATAGTTTTCTTTTAGCACTACCATTGATGATAATATCCTGTTAATAAAAGTTTAAATGATAGTTTTCTTTTAGCACTACCATTGATGATAATATCCTGTTAATAAAAGTTTAAATGATAGTTTTCTTTTAGCACTACCGTTGATGATAATATCCTGTTAATAAAAGTTTAAATGATAGTTTTCTTTTAGCACTACCGTTGACATTTTACGTTTGACACAGTTTACATATTCATTAAAGCTGGGAACTACTTTTAAATTAACAAGAAATTTAAAGATAATTTGTATGAGTGTTTATCTTCGTATATTTTTATCCTTTCATATCATATGATAATTGCTCAGAGAGGCTTTGCAGTAAGCTGAAAATCTCGAACCAGGATTGAGCCTGAAAGTTTTAAATGTTTACCAAAAGGTGATGGGAAATCAAACTTCTACACGTCATCACATCCGCCATTCTAGGTGAGTTTGAAATATTTTCGTATGATATACCTAAAACAATTACACTTGTTTGATCAAGGCAAAATATAAGACCATCGTCTCAACATGTGTCTCAAACGTATTTGCTTTCTATCCTGCTTAAAAAGTAAACAGTATTTTTAAGTACTATTTGCATTTGCAGTTTTATTTATTCTTTAACCGCAGACTTCATGAAGCTACTCGAAATTTAGAAAATCACTCGTGCAATAACAGACTTTCTCTCGCACACAAATTGATAACCCAAGCTTTCTCCTTTACAGGGAAGAGCATATACATGTCATTTGTCTGTTTTTTAAGGGTAATGTAAGCTTAATGAAACATTTTGTAGGATTAAATACCTATCATGAGCCTGACGACGCTATAGACAAATATGACTCTCAAACAGAGGTTACCCTATTGTATAAAAAAAATTTTGAGCAATAAAACATTGTTATCTATCCGGTTACTAACATATTTAACCAAAACTATATTGTTTTTCTTACTTTTTGCGTTGACATAATGCCACTAGTGCGTTTCAGTAACTTTGTAATATATCATCTGTCTCGAATCTTCTTAACTAAAAGTTAATCTGATATGCTTGTTAGAACTAATTGAGATACTTTAAACTTGAAATGTATTGATCTCATCCGTCATATTAAAATATTGCTAATATTATATAAAAAAATTAGTGTCTCTAAGGTACACTTGTTTTGTAAATGTTTTTAAAATAGAGTACTATATCTTAAAACTTAGTATTTTTTGTAATATAAGTTATACTGTAATGAAAACTTTGTAAAGTTGTTTATTACATGTTTGTGACTTAAGTTATGCCGCATTAAGTCGTCTGTAGCAATTGAAGACATTAAAATCACACTTGTGGTTGCATTCATTACCTCAAGCGCAGGTTGGACATTTAAAAATGTCTTCAAATAATTTCTTTACAATTTCTTGCTTCACATAGAGGTTGTTCCATACACCGAACCTCAAAGAAATACGCTTAATTTGCTCAGAAATCTGTATTCGTCTTATATCTGTGATCGTCTTTTCACCAAATGCAGTATTGGTAGATTTTAAATAATCTCTTGCCTATCTAAACCACAAGATGGCGTTACAGTGAAACTTGGTCTACTTACAAAAAATTGAATACTGATATCTTTCACTTTAGCACAGTTTAGGGTAGGAGATGAAATATGAAACGTAGAGATGTTTTGCAGAAGTTTGTTTTGAATTTCGCGCAAAGCATGATTCTCACTAATTTGGTATGGACGACACACACGTTGGTGTCTTCGAATAGGCCCACCAAGTTGGCCACACCGGCCACTTAAAGAACTGTGACGGTGGAGTAAAAGCATAACCCAACAGTTGGCGGTGGGTGGTGATGACTAGCTGCCTCCCCTCTACTCTTACACTGCTAAGTTAGTGACGGCTAGCATAGCTACTCCTCGTATAGCTTTGCATTAAATTAATAAAACCAACAAATAATACCTTTGTCACTGTTGTCAATCAAGCTTTTCACTGAACAATGTTACATCAGTTCATGACGTCACTCAAACAAGAATATTTTATGCGCATAGTAACAGAGATATTTCACTTAGAAACAGAAAAGAAAGTTAAATATAAGGCGTACAGTGAAAACAATAATAATTATCTGGGGCTATTTTAAGTGAATTAATGTATATTTACGTTAGTTTACTGCTTGCTTCGTGTTCTACAGTAGACCACGAAATTATACATGGTTCTACTGTTACAATAATCTGTTCAAAAGATGTCCATAATACAGAAAGAAAACTAATAAATTGGTATACACCTCTGAATGAAGTAGTGACAAGAAGGGAGAGGATACAAAGGAAAGATGGCGGCGAATTAGTGTTGATTGATGTGCAATTTGAAGACGCGGGAATTTACATACGTGGAAATGGTGAAGATGATTACAAACATAGTGTCGTAGGTAAATTAAAAGTTTTTTTATTTTAGGTCTTTAGAAATAACATTTAAATCGAAATCACCTATCTCGATTTTGAATGTACTTCAACCGTTACCTTTGACCTTGATATTTCACCCACCATGTGTATTGATTAAACAATAATTTATATTATCTATGTATACGTAAGGTGATGAAGATGCTAACAATAGTATCATCTTTAAAATTTTATATTTCTTTCTGTAAACAACCAAGCTAGATGTTGATACAAAAAAAAAAAAAACAGAACATGAATTCGCTTTGTATTTACTGTTCGGAAAACACTTGAAATATAGTTTAACTGACAATATTGATTATGAATGTAACCATATGTTAACGATATTTTGTTTAAGCTCATTTGAATGCGTTGGTTAGAGTTATGCAAAATGTGATTCTTCTGTTTTAACAGTTAACAATGTTAAAAGTAAAGATGATGCTCTTCGTCAAATCAACCTCACGAATACAATGTTTTCTTTAAACTTTCTAAACCTATGAACGTAAGGTATCTCACTTATACACATAACGTTCGATCTGTCTTTAGCTTGTATAATGTGGTTTCAGACTGATAATACAACTGCTGTACGACTCGAGTTTTCTGAATTAGCTCTACATTTATATTTACGTATACAAATTAGATATTTTCGTTTCAAACATAGAGTTTTACCATGAACGTTTGTTTTTTAATAAAAAACAAGCACATAGCCCTCGTGTAGCTTTGCGCGAAATTCAACAAACAAATGTATGTATATTACTAGTTCAATGTTTTTCATTAAGTGCAAAGTATATGAATTAATTTCAAAATATAAACATTTCAAGGCTTCCAATTTTGGATCAAAAGTGTTGAAGTAATATACTTTATCATGAATTTACAGACAGGATAAAGTATTTCACTAATAGTTTCTTTCATCTCACAGAAATTAAAAACGTCATTCTAAAGAAAAAGAAAATAGTTTTTAATGTATGAACGGTAATGTTGATACCTATCAGAAAACCATACGTTTTGTTTTATATCATGTAATTCTAATAAGATATGAACTATCACATTTTGATATGATAGGGTTTAACAACTTTAATAAAATTTCTTATTACTACTATCTGTCTATCTCTTAGTACGTTAATTCTCTGATTCGCTAAGATTATTATTCCATTAGTTTTATCTGGTTTCACTGGTCTGTTTTATTAAATGATTGTTCGAATGTTATTAATTAACCTAAAAATAGAATTTACAAAATGAAGAAATGGAATATCCTCGACAACTGTATTTATCACATGATAAAATAAATTTCCGTCTTCAATAAACACCAGTTCTACCTTGTTGTCTTCATGTATTATATTTGTTTTAACGGATTCAGGCACATCTGTTTGTTTGTTTTTAATTTCGCGCAAAGCTACACGATGGCTAAACGTCCCTAATTTAGTAGTGAAACCAGTTTTACATTAAACTTTGCTAAATACAAATTTTGCAAGGGAAATACCAAAGGAAATGAAACGTAACTCATGGTGTAACATAATTGATAAAGAGACAAATTCTGTGCGCTTTCATAAAATTTCAAGTTTCTGTGATTAGTTTAATGAGTTGATTCAGTTACTAAGTATATAAAGAAATAAAAGTTTGCTGTTAAGAAACCGTTTTGAAGAACGCGTTTATTTTTCTCACGAATCTCGCACTGTGTAAAACTTTCTATTCCTATCGGTGACAGTAAATGAGCTAAGAAAGATTTAACTTTCTGTTGTTTTCTCCAGTGTATGTTCCAACAGAAAACCTCACTTGTACTCGAGGATATCGAAGAGATGCTGACAGGTGTTGTAAGTATATATTACACACAATAACGTTAATAGTTTTCATTAAACACAAAAAGATGTAAAACTTTTAATAACATGGAGTTTTGATACAATAAAAATGTTTTTGATAATAAACTCGTTGATAGGACTATAAAAGTTAACACTGAGTAAATAAATGTTAAGCTGTGTACTTTTAACGGTTTTAGATCCATGTCCTCCTGGTCACTATGACAATGGATTACAAACTTACTGCCTGCCGTGCCAAGGAGGGACTTATATGGCACATTTTGCTTCTGACACCTGTATACCTTGTCCTGGAAATGAAATTACTGACGAAGAAGGAGCTGATACTAAAGATCTTTGTAAAAGTAATGGTTTTTTTTATTGATTCTTTAAAAGTTAAAAAATGTTTATTTTTGTTAAAACACGTTGTTATAATAAGACACTTCTTCATAACTTCCATGGTTTTTATTGTATTAAACAGCTTTGCTTTTTTCCAGGAGGTGGAAACAATTGTAACGATTTAGAATGTTAATATTTTTTGTCAAAATCTTATATTTACATAAAAACATATATATGACAGAGTGGTGTTGTTTTGGTAAAATAGTTAACAATTACATATATATATATATATATTTAGAACTACGAATTATTTCCCCTCTTTTATGAATGATAACATGACGTAGACATTCTATTTACCTCATGTTATAACTGAAGTAAAAGTTCTTATTGAAACATATCTAAATAGAGCTTGTTTGGTTTTGAATTTTGCGCAAAGCTATACGAGGGCTATCTGCACTAGCCATACATAATTTAGCAGCGTAAGACTAGAGGGAAGGCAGCTAGTCATCACCATCCACCGCCAACTCTTGGGCTACTCTTTTACGAACGAATACTGGATTTGACCGTGAAATAATAACGCTCAGCTGAAATAGCGAGCATGTTTGGTGCGACGGAGGTACGAACCCGCGACCATCACATTACGAGTCGAATGCATTAACTTTCCTGGCCATTCCGGGCGCTGTTTAATATGAAAATGCATTATAAATGTATTTGTATCTCACAACGACTGGTACGTGTATTAACGTTTTAAAACGTTATTCTCTGCTTATCAATAAGTGTTAATACCCATACCAGCCGTTCTGAGATGCATTTTTATTTCAAGTGGATTTCTCGTCGTGAAGAAATATCGAATTAATTGAATTAAAATTTTAAATATGTTATATCAACATTAGTGTTGGGCTTGAATAATTATACACATTACTAATATTGTTAACTTACATTTGAAGTGTTTTTTTCCTGTTTAACGAAATCGGTAGAGTACGTAAACTGATTTTAAATACGACTCTCTGTTTTAAGATCCAACTGAAGTGGTTCCGAAGGCTACGCTCCCCTCGGTTTCAAAATCTACAGTTACAAGATATGCTTGGTGGACAGCACTCATTTCGAAATGTCTCATTGCTTTGTGGTAAGTTACACGTTATCTTCAAGTTCTTTATAATTAAAGTATGTGGAACACAGGGATTAATTATTTGATGATATTAGGGAGGGGAGAGTACCTGGCCTCAAAATCCAATTATCTTTTAACTCAACAGTAAAATTCAGTGTTCATTTTTTGCGCTCCAAATTTGGTTTCTGTATTCACACTGCTGAATACACTTACCCAAAGAATCCATACAATTATTTGTTGTGTAAACATGAAACACATTTATATTTATAACTGTAACGCATTATTCATAACTTATTTAATAATAATATGTATTTTAATGGTCTTGAAACACGTGATTCTTATTTATTTACTTTTTGTAATGATCATGCAGCGTTCTTTGTTGTTTCTACAACTGGAAAGAAAAACCTCGGGAAGAACGGAATATTTTAAGAAACCGTGTTTTACACAAACACAGCTTGGTGCTAAAAAGATAACCACCAATGAATTGGATATATTGGAGGCTGTGCCACTGATCCATGAATGTGAGAAGAAGGTCCCCACAAAGAACGTTAAGAAGACAAAAACTAATATACTAAGAAAGCAAAAACAGATCAAACGAACAACCCTGGAGACGATATATGAAAACGACCTAGAACAAAGGAATACTTTGGTTCGAAATTCAATTAAGTTCTTATTCATCTTACGTTATAATTAATATTTGGTACAAGTAAATTCACATTTTTACAGTTAAGAACATTTTATTTTTATACAATGTATACTACGTCAAACTACGTGTGCAATATCAAACAGATGTTGCATGTTTAAAATCAGTGTTGTGAAAACCTTGGGTTATCCCAGCTACTGAGAAAGATGCGTTCAGAGAATCTTTAATGTTCAGAGTCGTTTGAATACATGCAATTTATTTTCAAAAATAGACCTATATATGTTCGATACCATTAAGGTCTAATAAGTCTGTAGGCTAGTTAAACTGGTGAATCACTTCTTCTTCACTCTTAGTTCATGTTGGAAGACAGTTACCATCCATTAAACCGAAGCCAGAACCAAACGTAACAGTATATGATAGTGTAAGAAGTATGCATCACCTTTACTAATGTCCATAGTATTAATAACATATGGAAAACATAAAGATCAGAATGCCCTTTCGTAATTTTTCATTCACATACATACTACTACTACTGATAATGAAAGCGAATTATTTTGTGTATTAGTGGCACCATAATATATCATTTCGGCTCATGTTGCTCTGTTTATTTCGTTTTGTAACCATATGTACACTGAAATGACGTCATGTTGGAGCTTTGAACATCGAAAAGAATTTGTTTCTTATGTAATAAATTTTAATATGTAGAAACGTCAAGGCAAAAAATTATACTTCTATGCTAAGATGGTTTCTGAATTTTCACCATAACATAAGTGTACAGTAGAGGTGGATGGACTGAACCCTTTTTTGAGGGCCATGCCATTTCATTATGAGTTTGTTCCCATACCATGCCACCAGAAATGACAGTCATGTATGACCAATGCGTTTCTAACGACGAGTGACCATGTGCCATGACACATGGTTAGTTAACGTCTGTCACTTCGAATATAACAATGTAATAACCTGAGTACAGCTGGGCACTTTCATTTATAAAACGACACTGAATGTATAGTAAAGCCAATTTGATTCACTAACATTCCTTTGTAACAATGGCTTTCATGTCATGTCACTTAGCTACAGAAGTATGTTTTAATATCGCTGTTATTCTGTGTACTGAAAATACATGAAATGAAACATCTAAATAACAAAACTGGAAACTATTTGTTGATTTTTTTTTCAATTTAGAATCTCCGCAGGTTAAAGAAGGTTTTTATTGTCGGTGATAAACAGAAAATACTTTAATTCAGAAATGATTTGAGTTTAAAATTGCACAGGGGCAATTACTCAAGGTGGTTGGTCTCAATCTAAAAAGCCCACGCTTTTCTCGTAGCCAGTCTTATGTTAGGTGCCCCAGTGTCAGTGAGAACTTTTTCATCTTGGCAGCAGATGGCAAAACAACTAATATATCAACCCAATCAAAGCTTAGTACTTCTGCTAGTTATAAATTTAAACAAGCTTTAATATTTTTTGTTCTACTTGATGTTTGTATTGTTGTCTTCAAATTACATTATATATATTTAAAGTATTGAAAACAACAAACACACTGAAATTAAATCATAGTGATATTTAAAAATATTTATCTTTGAAATAAATTTACATCTCATGTAGGTTCTTCAGGGAATAGAATTTATTCACGTCAACAATGTAATACATTGGAGTATCAAAAGTTATAATATATTAGTTGAGATGAACTGGAGCATAAAACTAGGTAAATTTTAAGACACATAATGTCAGATTTGGTCATTAGAAAAACAAGTCAATAGCAGATGTTTTCTTTTTCCAGATTCCTAATAATTTGTCCAATGTTACTGAAAATCAGGTGTGTCTAAAACCCTTCAGGATTATCTTTTATACACCTCTAATTTGTAGCCAAAATGTAGAAATTAGATGAATATGTAAAAGGAATTACACCTGCAGCTATCTTGTTTTACAATAATTTTGAGCTTGTACAATATTTTATTAATTTACAGCATTTAGATTGTAATATTTAATAAGTTTTACACCATTTGTATAGATGTTTTCATAGAAACTTTTGTCTCTCACCATCCAGCCAAAGTGATAAGCTATCTTATTGAATAAAATCTTTTTTGGCTCTGACATGTAGGAGACAAAAGATAGAATTGAAATGATGTTTTCGACACGCCACTGGTATTGAATCACAATGGACAAACTGAGAATAATGTAAAATAAAAACACGCCATCTGCATTTAGCTTGTTTTTATTAGTATTGTGAAATCAGTTGGTTTTCAATATTGTGCCAGCATTCAGTACTTCTGCAATGAATTTTGTTACTAAAGCCATTACTTTCATTCCTACGTGAACAGAAACACATATATTATGAAGATGTTGAAACGTTACATGTAAATCATGTTTACTCAGAAATATAAAATATTTACGTATAAGAATTAGTGTTTCCAGATCTCATTTTCAGTACAATATTTATACATTTTATAATTTAATACATCTTCATAATTTATTTCCAAGAGAACATCTCCAAGTTTTTTTTTATTCGTCTTAAATAGTTCCTGTTATTTTTCGTATTCTTATTGTATGCTGTGGTTGTTTATTTCTTCATTTTTATTTTAATGTCAAATTTTTAGGTATTATTGAAAAATAATTCATTACTAAAAATACTCTTTCTAATTGTGTGAAGCATGAATATTTTCTAATCTTAATTTATTTTTTCGATAAAGTTACAATATATAAGGAAATAAAATCAACTACATAGCATAGCTATGTATTATTCTTTTAATAAATGTGTATATAATTTGACATATAAGTCAGGTTTTACGTATGCTTACTAGCAATAACACAATCATGTGACAAGTAATTTTCTAGCCTTCTTTAGTGAAAGAAATTGTCATATATTACTTGGAGGTGTGTAAGTAAATAGAATTCAAAAGAGAAAATAATTTTACTTTTATATTGTCTTTATAACGGTTAACCCAAGATATTATTAAATGATATAATAATTTAATTGGATATTACGTTTATTTTAATACAAGCGTCTTCCAAACACATTTTATTAAGAATATTTGTTCTGAAAATAAGCGGTAAACATGTATAAAAAGAACAGATTTGTAGCAATATTTTGTACGTTGAAAAGGTTTATTTGTGCATTTGGATGATTAAATATTTCTATTTTTCTATCAAAATTTGCAATAGAAGCAACACAAATCAAAATTACAGTTAACTATTTGAATATTTCTGTTGTCAATTTATATGTAACAAATGATAATAGAATTTTATTTCATTATGAATTATATGTCTGAATATTGAAAAGATAGGAGATTGGGCACAAATAATGTTATCTTAATGTTGTCGTGCTCTAAAAAAAGAATATTACACAACTAGCTGAAAAAGTAGTTTTAACAGTTTTAAAATTTTACTACCTAATTGATCCTAACATACTGACTACAAAACTGTAAGAATTATTAATATACTTTAAATTCATTTTGTAAGACTATCTTGAAATTCTTTTTAAATCATTTCTGTCTTCATTTTTACTGAAATTAAAATTTTATTCTTGGTTCTTTCCATCATGTAGCTGACTTTGGATTATGTGCCGTTATAACACCACAACAAAGTAAACGAACATCAACGGCCGGCACTCCGTTTCTTGTACAAGTGTTTAGAAGTAGACGTACAGAAACGATACACAGCTTCTGAACTCTTGAAGGTATGTCGTGAATTACTGTTACTTTACTATTTTGTTTTGCTTTCAACCTTTTAACCTAATGACATACATCAAAAAAGCAATATTAATAAGTAGAGGAATTCGTTGTTGTGCTTGCATGTTCATTTTACAGTTTGAGTACATCGACTTAAAACATCACTGTATAATTTATCATTTTTATTTTGTAATATCCATCAATCCCATACAATATCACATTTTACTGCTGGTACAATTCTTACATCCCTCACCATCTGTTGTGTAAATATTTTGATATTGACAATTTTTTGTTCACGTTTTGATATTACCATAACATTAGGAATTCTACAAGAAATTATAGAAAGACTCATGTAGGATTGCTAATGAGTAGTGAGTTGTATTTTTAAAATTTTTTGTAATAATCTTTTTCTGATGCTTTTTATGATAAAGTTTTTCTAACATTTTTATGGGTAGAAAATTCAACCTTGAAGACATTTGTTTAGAGCTAAATGGAGGCCTGGCATGGCCAAGCGCGTAAGGCGTGCGACTCGTAATCCGACGGTCGAATCCATGTAACACATACTCAAGGAAAACGTTGTTATTCTTATTGAAAATTCTGACAGCCAAAATACGTTTATCATTGGAAAAGCTCGGAAACCAACCTGATTTTTCTTCAAAACTGCGAAATAGAATTAATAAACGAATTTAAAAAAACGCCATTGTTAATATGTTCTCTCTAGAGTTAAGAGAAATCAACATAGTTTTAATCTCCACACTATACAGTTACACGAATGTAATTGATACTTACAAAATTATACAAAATTTGTAAATTCACTATCATTGATATTATTGGTTTAACAGAAACTTACGTGAGTAATTTAACTGTTTACGTTTATTTACAAACAAATTAAATATAAACTTTGAAAACTTAAAATTTTAATATTTTATCGGAACATTCATAACTATTATTTAAATTTAAGAGACTGAGGCTTCAGTTCAACAATTCACAAGCGTTTTTTTCATGTTTTTTTATTATTTCCTTTCATGCAGTATTTACTTATTACAATATATAATGTTAAAACTTGTGTAAAATATTAAACCAAAAGTAATGAAATGTTTGTTTACATATTTGTCGCCTATTTAAATGTAACCGCTATGATACATTAAATGTTTATTTCGGTAATAATTGTGTTTTTGTTTATATTGTTTGTGATATAGCTGTGAGTATATTGACTGTCACAATGTAGTCCAACAATTCACAGTTGTTACACTAAGATTTACATGCGACATTTTTTATTGAAACACAGGATCAACATGAACTTCTTCAATTCCTACGTTTAATGTGTTTGACATCATTGATTACTACGCTTAAGTCACGTATTTGTTCTTCAATTATTACATTGTTATCAGCTTGTGACATTTATAATTTTCTCGTGCTTTGTCTACATGTTGAACTACGTATTAGTTATACAACATTTTCAGTAGAACTGTTGTGATACGACTATGACATATTCTATTCTTATCCTACAGTTTATTTTTATTGTTTTCAAATGGTATTCGGTGATTAACGTGTAGCACTGTTAAGATATAATTTACATGCACCATTTTCAGTTATTAAAGTATTATTGACATGTGTCATCTTTCAGAGTGACGTGTAGCTATTAGAGGTTGGGTCACACTGATTGTTACAATTTATGCCTGAGTTCAATAAACTGAAAGTTGAAATACATTTTTACTTCGTGTCCATCAGATGTGCTAGAACTCTGAATAATAATAGCTTAACTGACTATCAACCATGGCTAACTGGTTCACGTGCACGTAAAGCGTGTCCTCTGCATAAGGAACAAGACTCTTTCCATCATCTGATAACATGGAGATATGTTTTGTTTTCTAGAAAAGAACGCCAGTCTTCCATTGGGAGTTCGTGTTTTCAAAATCAGCGTTTACGTTAGATTATTGTAGATTGGGCGCATCTACATTCTAGAAAGTCAATCAAAATTGCAAACAGGCAACTATGCTTTAAATCTGTTCTTGTCGGACTACATACAACTTGATGCAGCATTTTACGACTAGGCAACATTCTGGGAGTGTAAGTTAATAATCAACTAGTGCAGAATAATTCTAATAATTTAACTACTAAAGATTGCCATCGTGCTATTAAACAGAGGAGGATAGATTCAGAAATACAGATGCTTCATTATAAAGTGGTTATTTCTAATAATTTTTATATTTGATTAAATATTAAGTTCACTACTTTTAAGAGAATTGTTAGGAATATTGGACAAATCTAATAACTGTAAAACAGGAAGCTTCTGTTTTATTGATCAACTGCCTGACCAGATGTGGTCAGTTGATAAATAATTTTTGTTTGAATTTCGCGTTAAGCTATACGAGGGCTATTTCCGTTAGCCGTCTTTAATATAGCAGTTAAAAACCCACCGACGATTGTAGGGCTACTATTTTAAGAATAAATAGTGGGATTTACCATGACTTTATAACACCCCCTACCGACGAAAGGGCGAGTATGTGTGACGTTGATTCGACCATGCGACCCTCAGATTATGGGACGAGCGTCCTAACCACCTGGCCAATTAATGAATTATGAAAATTTTGAAAAATATCGTCCAACTTGATAACACAAAAATATATTATTGTATTTAAAACAAAAAATCATGTAATCCACTTTCCTAGAAACGTTTATCATTTATACTTAAATAATTAGGTTGCTCCCTTACCTTCAGTCAAAACACAATCATATTCAAATAATGACGTATTCCACTTAACTTGAACAAAATTATCTTCCCATTATGCTTCAAAATTTGAATTGTATTTTATATATTGTATTTTTGTACATGCCATAAATGTATTTAGGTATTCATGTAAATTATACAATATATTGTAGAAAAAAATCATTTTTCAGAGTGAAAAATTAATCAAACAACAAGAACCTAGAAATGAATATTTTTTTCCATTTTATTTTTCTTTACCTTAGATACTTTTTATCATTTCTTCACAAATGTATAATTCACAGTGGACAAAAAATCAAGGCTGACGGAATGTTCTCGCGCTTTCGTGAAGTGTCAGCGTATCTGGAGGGTTCATTATTCGCGTTCCGCTGTCAAAAACTTTCTATCACATTTTAGGAAAATGGATCCGCTTCAAGAGGGACAGTAAAATTCCAATATTTGTCAAACAGTTGGCAATGAATACCTTTTTCTAGCTGTCTTTTCTCCAGTTCGAAATAAGACTGCTGAGCTCACAAGGTCCTTGCTTAGCTTCACGCTAAAATTATGAAACAAAAAAAAATACCTTCACTACGTTTTTATGAGCCTTCAAACACACACCAAGATTATTTATTATACTTTTCGTGATGACACCTTTGTATTTTATGTTTCGTCAACCACATCATTGTAACCTCGGCTTCACAAAAGGAAACATTCAAGGTTATTTCACTTCATTTATAAGAGAGCTTCTTTTTTCATAAATCACGTTTTTCATGAACAAAATTATGACGAAAATAAGGAGTGTCTTTGAGGTCTTATAAACATGATAATCTAATTCTTTCAATTTTATTATGATATTATACATTATAAAACATATAAATATTGTGAAATTTAACAACCAAATAACATTAATAAATATAAAACAAATCAGCAAATTTATACTTCATAAATATTTAAAGTGCCAGTGTTTACAATATATAAAAAACTACAACACATAGAATACACACATAAAAATTCAACGAGGATGAATATTTGGCTCACATCACTTTTTATAAGTTATGAAGTTCACATTCCTTTGATCGTAATATGAAAGGATGCTGTGTGAAAAAAAAAATCATTTGTTTACAAAAAGTACCAAATCTACATCATAAACATGTTGTTAAATCAGTCTCTGTATACAGACAGTACTGTGCAAAAGTGCTAGGACAAGATAATATTTTGTCACTATTTCCATTTTACGGATATAATTCTCTCATGCGGTAACTGATTGTGAATTTCAACACAATGGTAACTCTTCACTGATCCCTCTTGAGAACTGAATGAGCCAGCGTAAGAATAATCAATATTCTTTAGAATTCCTGCTTGAATGAAATATAGGGCTTGAAATAATTGTCATAGAACCACATGCAGTGTCTTAACAGAGAACTTAGCATATAAAACATTTATATACTGGGAAGAATAAATTTAATAGCAATCCACAAATAAACCTTCATTAAAACAGTGTTTAACACCATACATTAAGTTTTGTTGCCATATCACAGCCCCCAAGGCATGAAGGATTGTCAGGAAATCATAGAACTTGCATAAAAGCTTTATGTGATGCTAGTTGGACTCTCCGACAAATTGCTGCAGAATTGAACTGTTCCTCAATCGCCATTAAGTACACCATATATCTTGAGGTCAAGACAGGTTAATTTGAACATGGGAAAGGAAGAGGCAGAACAGTTAAACTCACTGATACTGATGTTAAGTACTTTTGTTTACGGAGCATTCGGTACAAAAGGAAGACTACCACTGATCTCAAACATGAGGTAAATGAGCAAATATTAAATGACAGAAAAGTGTCCTGATGTATAGGATCAAGAAAATTCCATGATAATGGAATATTTGGTTGTGAAGCAGTTAAAAGAAAACTGATAAGATATTTACTTTAACAAAATTACACAAAAACTGGACTGCTAATAATTGGAAAGAGGTGTTATGGATGGATGAGTCCTAGTTTGCAGTATTTAGGTCAAAATTTAGGTAGTATGTCTGGTGGAAGATAGCCAAAAGATAATTATCTCTATGTATAGCACCTGCCATGAAGCATAGGAGAAATGGTGTGTGGTTTTTCTGCTGAGGTGACAGAACATATCTACAATATAAATGGAATAACACTTGCACAAGGAACGTCAAGTACTGATCCATCATAGTGCACCCATTTGTTTGCAAATTATTGGTAAACATTTCTACTTCCAAGATGACAATGTCTCAAAACACTCATACAACCTATGCAGAAATTACTTAGTTAAACTAAGAAGCTGTTAGAATCATTCAAATGATGCATTAGCCCATACAGAGCCCCAATCTCAATTCAACTGAGCAGATTTGTCAAATAAAAAATTGAGAAATCAAAAGTTACTTCTAAAGACGTTTTGTATGATTGTATTAGGAACAATTGGAGTAAAATCTCAAAGGTACTTTATTTAAATATCTTACAGTAGTATCCAAAAGGCTTTCTGTAGTTATTAAAGCAAAAGAGAGAGACATATAAAATGTTAACTGTTTCCTGTACTCAGTCACTCTCACTAAGTTTCTATTGTGCTAAGTTATGATAATAATATTAATACAATTTGATATTTCCTTGATATTTACCTTCCTTTGTTCTTTTGAGGAATCTTGAAATCTATTTTTGACTTTGTTCTAATGCTTTTCCACAGTTCTGTATGAGAAGTTTAATATATTTTACAAGGCACAGTATACTAAAGATATTATGACAAATGAAGAGCATATATATCTCCATATGTTAAGCTATAATTCTCTACCAACATGATTTGTATGAACAATAAGAATGCAAGTGTAGTGTAAATCCAACTGGCGTTGTAGATGAATATATAACAATTAATATTTATCCATTTATCTCTAAACAAATGTCTTCAAGGTTGAATTTTCTACCCACAAAAATGTTAGAAAAACTTTATCATAAAAAGCATCAGAAAAAGATTATTACAAAAAATTTTAAAAATACAACTCACTGCTCATTAGCAATCCTACATGAGTCTTTCTATAATTTCTTGTAGAATTCCTAATGTTATGGTAATATCAAAACGTGAACAAAAAATTGTCAATATCAAAATATTTACACAACAGATGGTGAGGGATGTAAGAATTGTACCAGCAGTAAAATGTGATATTGTATGGGATTGATGGATATTACAAAATAAAAATGATAAATTATACAGTGATGTTTTAAGTCGATGTACTCAAACTGTAAAATGAACATGCAAGCACAACAACGAATTCCTCTACTTATTAATATTGCTTTTTGATGTATGTCATTAGGATAATAGGTTGAAAGCAAAACAAAATAGTAAAGTAACAGTAATTCACAACATACCTTCAAGAGTTCAGAAGCTGTGTATCGTTTCTGTATGTCTACTTCTAAACACTTGTACAAGAAATCTTGGATCACCAGAGACATCTTATCTTTTTCTTTAATATTAGGCTTCCAATTTTTCACTATGAGATCAAATATCTGAAAAAGAAATGGGACATCATGACTTTATGTATATCTATATGTGTGATTAATGGGCAAGCCTTGTTCTGTCTTTTTTATTAGAGTCGCTGGAAGACATTTCAACCAAATCATACATTTGTGTTTTCAAGTGAAAGAAATCTCACTATTAAGAAGTTGGGTATTGTGAAACAATGATAATTTTTATGAGTAATATTATTACAGAAACATTTCTCTTTAACTAACGCAAGCATTAATTCACCCAAATTCTTAAAAGATCTCGAAATTGATTACGAAATACTTTAAATTTATCCAGAAGGAGACTCTTATAGATTTATTCAATCATAATTTTCTACTCTCATCTCATCAAAGTATTTACATACAAAAAGGAGAATACATTCAGATAAGGAGAAAGTTGAAATTCAATCTAATTTTTTTCCATGGCTGTACGGTCTGGTTGGCAACACTTACTATGAGGGGATCTTCATTACAATAAGGAGGCTCCCCATGAATCATCTCAATAACTGTAATACCAAAAGACCATATGTCGACTTCACGTCCATATTTTTTCTTTTTAACCATTTCGGGGGCCAACCAGTACGGAGTGCCGGCCGTTGATGTTCGTTTACTTTGTTGTGGTGTTATAACGGCACATAATCCAAAGTCAGCTACATGATGGAAAGAACCAAGAATAAAATTTTAATTTCAGTAAAAATGAAGACAGAAATGATTTAAAAAGAATTTCAAGATAGTCTTACAAAATGAATTTAAAGTATATTAATAATTCTTACAGTTTTGTAGTCAGTATGTTAGGATCAATTAGGTAGTAAAATTTTAAAACTGTTAAAACTACTTTTTCAGCTAGTTGTGTAATATTCTTTTTTTAGAGCACGACAACATTAAGATAACATTATTTGTGCCCAATCTCCTATCTTTTCAATATTCAGACATATAATTCATAATGAAATAAAATTCTATTATCATTTGTTACATATAAATTGACAACAGAAATATTCAAATAGTTAACTGTAATTTTGATTTGTGTTGCTTCTATTGCAAATTTTGATAGAAAAATAGAAATATTTAATCATCCAAATGCACAAATAAATCTTTTCAACGTACAAAATATTGCTACAAATCTGTTCTTTTTATACATGTTTACCGCTTATTTTCAGAACAAATATTCTTAATAAAATGTGTTTGGAAGACGCTTGTATTAAAATAAACGTAATATCCAATTAAATTATTATATCATTTAATAATATCTTGGGTTAACCGTTATAAAGACAATATAAAAGTAAAATTATTTTCTCTTTTGAATTCTATTTACTTACACACCTCCAAGTAATATATGACAATTTCTTTCACTAAAGAAGGCTAGAAAATTACTTGTCACATGATTGTGTTATTGCTAGTAAGCATACGTAAAACCTGACTTATATGTCAAATTATATACACATTTATTAAAAGAATAATGCATAGCTATGCTATGTAGTTGATTTTATTTCCTTATATATTGTAACTTTATCGAAAAAATAAATTAAGATTAGAAAATATTCATGCTTCACACAATTAGAAAGAGTATTTTTAGTAATGAATTATTTTTCAATAATACCTAAAAATTTGACATTAAAATAAAAATGAAGAAATAAACAACCACAGCATACAATAAGAATACGAAAAATAACAGGAACTATTTAAGACGAATAAAAGAAAACTTGGAGATGTTCTCTTGGAAATAAATTATGAAGATGTATTAAATTATAAAATGTATAAATATTGTACTGAAAATGAGATCTGGAAACACTAATTCTTATACGTAAATATTTTATATTTCTGAGTAAACATGATTTACATGTAACGTTTCAACATCTTCATAATATATGTGTTTCTGTTCACGTAGGAATGAAAGTAATGGCTTTAGTAACAAAATTCATTGCAGAAGTACTGAATGCTGGCACAATATTGAAAACCAACTGATTTCACAATACTAATAAAAACAAGCTAAATGCAGATGGCGTGTTTTTATTTTACATTATTCTCAGTTTGTCCATTGTGATTCAATACCAGTGGCGTGTCGAAAACATCATTTCAATTCTATCTTTTGTCTCCTACATGTCAGAGCCAAAAAAGATTTTATTCAATAATTAGCTTATCACTTTGGCTGGATGGTGAGAGACAAAAGTTTCTATGAAAACATCTATACAAATGGTGTAAAACTTATTAAATATTACAATCTAAATGCTGTAAATTAATAAAATATTGTACAAGCTCAAAATTATTGTAAAACAAGATAGCTACAGGTGTATTTCCTTTTACATATTCATCTAATTTCTACATTTTGGCTACAAATTAGAGGTGTATAAAAGATAATCCTGAAGGGTTTTAGACACACCTGGTTTTCAGTAACATTGGACAAATTATTAGGAATCTGGAAAAAGAAAACATCTGCTATTGACTTGTTTTTCTAATGACCAAATCTGACATTATGTGTCTTAAAATTTACCTAGTTTTATGCTCCAGTTCATCTCAACTAATATATTATAACTTTTGATATTCCAATGTATTACATTGTTGACGTGAATAAATTCTATTCCCTGAAGAACCAACGTGAGATGTAAATTTATTTCAAAGATAAATATTTTTAAATATCACTATGATTTAATTTCAGTGTGTTTGTTGTTTTCAATACTTTAAATATATATAATGTAATTTGAAGACAACAATACAAACATCAAGTAGAACAAGAAATATTAAAGCTTGTTTAAATTTATAACCAGAAGTACTAAGCTTTGATTGGGTTGATATATTAGTTGTTTTGCCATCTGCTGCCAAGATGAAAAAGTTCTTCCTGACACTGGGGCACTTAACATAAAACTGGCTACGAGAAAAGCGTGGGCTTTTTAGATTGAGACCAACCACCTTGAGTAATTGCCCCTGTGCAATTTTAAACTCAAATCATTTCTGAATTAAGGTATTTTCTGTTTATCACCGACAATAAAAACCTTCTTTAACCTGTGGAGATTCTAAATTGAAAAAAAAATAAACAAATAGTTTCCAGTTTTGTTATTTAGATGTTTCATTTCATGTATTTTCGGTACACAGAATAACAGCGATATTAAAACATACTTCTGTAGCTAAGGGACATGACATGAAAGCCATTGTTACAAAGGAATGTTAGTGAATCAAATTGGCTTTACTATACATTCAGTGTCGTTTTATAAATGAAAGTGCCCAGCTGTACTCAGGTTATTACATTGTTATATTCGAAGTGACAGACGTTAACTAACCATGTGTCATGGCACATGGTCACTCGTCGTTAGAAACGCATTGGTCATACATGACTGTCATTGCTGGTGGCATGGTATGGGAACAAACTCATAATGAAATGGCATGGCCCTCAAAAAGGGTTCAGTCCATCCACCTCTACTGTACACTTATGTTATGGTGAAAATTCAGAAACCATCTTAGCATAAAAGTATAATTTTTGCCTTGACGTTTCTACATATTAAAACTTATTACATAAGAAACAAATTCTTTTCGATGTAGATCTTTTGATAGTTTCCTTCTTTAAAAAGATCCACATATACACCTGCACACATGTGTTGGTCTGTCTGTGATTTGTATTTGTAATGCAACGAACAGCTCCTGTTCTATGTGATTTTTGTTAATTTACTTCCTTAAATAGATGCATATAACGTGGACAAATAATACTCAGGTGCATATCCTCAGGAGCATCTTGGTACAGGTGCAAAATATTTGGTTTTTGGGTTCTTTCTTCTTCAAGCTATGACAATTTTTATTTACACGCACAGACACGTGCTTTTATTATTATTATATATAAGCAATGTTATTAATATAATAATGCTTGATAACAGACATGGGAAAGAAACTGTAATAATTATTGAACATATTTTAAATAAATTGTAATCATTAGACATCTGTTAGAAAACAAAATTACAAGAACCTCTATTTATAACTGTCAATATAACATACTTCTTTACAAACTGATGATATTTCATTTACGGACAGACGGGTTTTGGTCAGAACATTATCCAAAGAGCCAAATGCTAAGTATTCCATTATTACCCAAACAAACAAAATTTAAAATTTCAGTTACATTTTATTCTTTAGTAAAATCTCTCATAAAAAATGAGACATAATATTTTTTCCTGACTTAAGATTTTGTCAGTAATCATATACGTAAAACAAATACCAAAACCAAAATAATTTTTCACGAGGTAAAAATTAAAGTAACTCTTGAAGAGTTAGATTTTTATTATCTAGAATATTGTCTCCCGATCATGTATTATTTAGAAACAAAATTTTTAAAAAGCAAGCCTGTTAGGATGATGTGTGAAACTATTCTCAAACCACTACTGTTGCTCGAAATTGATTTAATAAGTTTAATAAAGATTAGTACCTTAACGTGCACTCAATGGAATGTAAACTTGAAAATACAAGAGAATTGACTAATGTGTAACACTAAGAACACTTGCCTAGAGTTCATCTCCAACGAGGTAACTGTCCAAGTAGCTGACTACGTTTGGGTGTTTCATTTCGCGTAGGACTAATAGTTCAGTAATTAAATCTTCTTTATATGGTTGCCGCGATAAATAAATCATCTTAACAGCAACTGTCAATCCGGTTTCTCTGTCTGTGGCTATATATACAGCTGCTGACCCACTGAAATAATAAGAAATATGAATAGAATATGTAATCTACTGGTATGTAAAGACATACCTAAATTCTAGTGATAAAATTATTGTGCTTTGAGAAAAACAAACACAATGGATTAACATATGTTTCTGAACTTTGTAGCCCCCCGCTAGTACAGCGGTATGTCTCCGGATTTACAACCCTAAAATCAGGGGTTCGATTCCCCTCGGTGGGCTGAGCAGATAGCCTTTGTGGCTTTGCTAAAAGAAAAACACACACACTCTATTATTTTTACTATTAACTACAAATTTACCTGTACATCCCTAAATCGTTCTTTTGCAACTTTTCACAAAATGTTAATTATTTATTTTTGTTGGACTCAATTTTCCGAACAACTGACAAAGAGAATTTCAAACCAAAAACTCAAGTACTAATAAGAGTTTCTACAATATTCAAGCCACCACACTTTTCTATAAGTTTAAATGCAGAAAAAGCTCCTGGTGTACATATTACATTTAAACTTACCCTTGTCCAATATTTTTATAATAGTATATTTATCGGTGGGATCCCCCACAGAAGTAATACTTTTTATTTCCTCCATAACTTTTTCTTCTGTCATTCTATTGTTATTTGAGAAAATATAAAACAAGAATTACTACACCACACAAATACGTGTTTGTCAACAAGTATTATTTATAATGTAATGATTGTTGTGTAGAACATTCGACTTTACACTATGAAAGCTACTCGAGGGCTATCTGTGCTAGCCATCCCTAATTTAGCAGTGTAAGACTAGAGGGAAGGCAGCTAGTCATCACCACCCACCGCCAACTCTTGGGCTACTCTTTTACCAATGAATAGTGGTATTGACTGTCACATTATATCGCCCCCACGGCTTAAAGGGGCGAGCATGTTTGGTGCGACAGGGAATCGAACGCCTTAACGCACCTGGCCATGCCGGGCCTTTATAAAACTGGGCAGGCATAATATGTTCTTGGGGAAGTCGGAGAAGTCCAGGTAAAGGTGGTTGACCCATACAGTAACCTATATCTTGGATAATAATCACGAATACATCCGTTGCATTACCCTACCTGCTACCAATGAAAAAATGTTTTGTAAAACGTGTGGCACTCAAAGTGGTAACATTAACCTCGAAATTTATGGTGAGCAATAAATCGAACAAATTGATTGATAGATGAAAACAAAGGTGCGAGGGAAAAAAAACCAACTACAAAACAATAAAGATTGGACAGTGAGTTTAAAATAAAATGTCAGATGCATAATTAAAAACGATTAATAAAAAGCCCACTTCGGAAATTAAACTATTTAAGTTAGAAATAGGGAGCGCACTAAAGAAAAACTTCAAACGTTTAAACAAGAGCCCTTCCAAAAATGAAACGATAGTGTTGTATAACTGAATATGAATCATGTGCGTAACAATAATGTGTAGCATTTATACTGGATGATTTTCGAATAATAATTTGTATGTGTGACACGTTGCAATAAATTATTTTCTGTGGAACGGAGGCCGGGCATGGCCAGGTGTTTAAGGCACTCAGAACGTAATCCGAGGGTCGGTGGTTCGAATTCCCGACACATCAAGCATGCTCGCCCTTTCAGCTAAGGTGGTGTTATAATGTGACGGTCATCGCATTGTTCGTTGGCAAAATAGTAGTCCAAGAGTTGGCGGTGGGTGGTGATTTCTATCTGCCTTTCCTCTGGTCTTACACTGCTAAGTTAGGGACGGCTAGCGCAGATAACCCTCGTGTACCTTTGCGCGAAATACAAAACAAACCAATAGAACGGTGGTAGGGGGCTTGTGGTACACGTAAAAACCTTTTTACAAATAGAGGGCAGCACCAAAGGAAACTAGTCCTTCATGTGAAAAGAAGTAATGTAGCGGATGGAAATAAGTCATTTCAATGAATAAAACGTATACATTTGCAATTTATAATAATTAACTCATTATGCCAATCAAATAAATAAACTGGTAACTTTCAGTTTGGGCTAGTACATTTCTTCTGACTACTAACATGTTTACAACTCTGGTAATTTATTTTCTTCTACAGACGGAGGAAGTGAAATATTGACAAAGTTGGAAGTGTTATGTAGAAATTCACAAAACATCTTGCTTGACATTTCAATAACAAGTATATGACAGTTACTCAGACCTTGTTTGAAAATTCGAACTTAGTTTCCCGTTGTATAAAGGTATTTCAAAGAGAAAGAAAGAAATTTTGATGTAAAATTTACAAAATTAAGACTGATAGACGGTCTATCTCCACTGCTGTGTGGCTCCTACTTTATCACTCGTCTACAAAACCTAGGATACACTTTATAATTCCACGTTGTAACTTGTACCCTATTACCCTCTTTTTTTAAAATAAAAATTGTGCAGCGTGTTTTAAATATATATATTTTTTAGTTTCATAATAATGTGTTTTGGTTTATGGCTTGAATATTTTTTGCTTTATATATAAATACAGATATATCAATAACTTTTTTAAATTTTCAATTTCATAAGTGTTATTGCTTTCTACCTGCACTTAGACCCTCTCAAATTACATCGAAAGCCATTCATCACAAATGACTTGTCTGTTTTCTTTCTTCTTGTTAGGCGTAAAGCTACGCAATAAACCGTTTGTGCTGTTCCCTGCATTGGTGTGAAAAACCATATCCAGCTACAAATTGCTATTTTAACTCAATTTTATAAATTCTAATAGTTAGAAGTGTCAAAATAAATACTTGTAGCTTGCAGGAATAATGTTAATTCTAGGCCTTAAAGATTAAGTTTAATTTCGTACTCATTTTTTTGCTATTGTATTTTCACGTTACACTACATGTCTTATTCCTGTAATTTTTCTGTCTGTTCTGTTTTGGATTTCGCGCAGAGTTAGATTAATTTATTTTATTTGTCTGAACATTTTTTATAGACGTTTTACTATATATTTTAGTCATTAAAGCCTTTTACAAAGACATAAATGATGATGCATTTTTGTATTAAATTTTCGGACATTACTTATTGGATGACCTGATGTATACGACCAGTTAAAAATAGTTGTGATAAAGATATTAGTCTTGAAATTCAACTTTCACGATGCTTTGAGAAATGAGTAGTTACCTAATGCTATGTTGTAAATGTGTAATCAGATATAAATAAATATATAATACAAAACTGAAAAATTTTGTCATCAGTCTTTGTTTTAAAGAAATGGGTTGATCATATTAATTTTTAAAAACATCAGATATAATATTTATATTTTAAGTAAGACCCAACAATTGACTCTCCTTATGTATTACCTACAAAGACAATAAAAATTTAGTAACAGAAAAATCTCAATCGTGATATTATAAATAATAACTTTATAATTCTTAATGTTTCTCATTTATTACCGATATTTTAAGCCTCCTAGTGGCAAAGAGGCATGTCTGCGGACCCTCACCGCTTGAAACACTGATTTGATACCTCTAGTAAGCAGAGCACAGACAGTCCACTCTGTAGCTTTGTGGCTAATGGTAAACAAACTGATATTTTAAACGGAGATAAACTTGCCTGAAGATAAAAACAGGGATTTGTGTGAATATTTCCCAGTTGTTCCCTACTGACTGCTTGTATAACATTAATACAGGTGTTTGAATAGTAAGAAGTAATCCTGCTAGTATTCAGAGTTATAGTTTGTAGTTGAAAGAAACAAACTAAACTGACATGTCTGTTTTTCTCACTAAATGAATTTTGTTTTTCCATCTGAAAATATTTCTACATTTCGATTGATATTTAAGCATACAACAATACTTCAACAAGAGTGTTTCAAGAAAACAGATCAGAGATTTCATTTGTAAATTTTCTCCCCTAGTACAGCGGGATGTCTACGGATTTACAACGCAAAAATTTGGTGGTCGATTTCTCTGGGTGGCTTCAGCAGATAGCACGACGTAACTTTGCTGCGAGAAAACACACACACACACACAAAGCAATTATAACTTGACAGGTGGCAGTGAGTTTGGTATGCACTAACAGACGTTAATGTTTAAGCGAATAACAAAGAAGTATACAATGAAGTTTACCGTATGAACAGATAATAAACCTTGAACTCGTTAATTGGTACCTTATAACTTTCTGCACATTAAAAAAAAAGTACGCGAATGAAAAACTGGAGTGGGATTATTTTCTAGAAGGAACTTTTTAACGTAAAGAAGAAGCGAAATTAAGCACGATGTAGGGATACAATTTTGAATCCCATATTTGTTTCCGACATGGAGTATGATACGTTATAAAGCTCGCACAGAGAAAACTACAAATAAACTTAAAAAAAACACTGTTTTCACAAATTCCAATTTCCGAAAGGGGAAAACATATCCGGAATTAGTTTAATGCTATCACTTCCTAGGCTATGCCCCCCCCCCCCCAGTGAATCAGCGGTATTTCTGCGGATTTATAACGCTAAAAACCGGCTTTCGATACCCGTGGTGAGCAGAGTACAGATAACCCATTGTGCAGCTTTATGCTTAATTCAAAACAGCAACAATAACAACAATCCTAGGATATGAATACAGGTAGAATTCATTTCGTGAGTTTTTCTGAGTAGCGTTTTCACAGTTCCATCATTTAACTGTCTTTTTTTAATGCCTCCTTAATCTATATTACATTCATAGTTCTGGCACGTGGGTTCTGCTAAAAAAACATTTTCGTTCTCTACAAACATCTTGATTCTTTTCTGACAGACATTTGTGAACTATCTCTTTCTATTGTTCCATCAGTGTACGTTTAGTGATATGATGTACGGTATTTTAGCAAAATGTTAAATCTGATCAAAAAATAGTTTTATTGCATTTTTATGAATGAATCAGAGCAAATGAAAGCTTAAAATCATGAACAAGCAGCCATACTATTACACTATGTAATAACATTAACAAGCAGCCATACTATTACACTATGTAATAACATTAACAAGTAGCCACACTATTACACTATGTAATAATATTTTTTTTACCTTTTATTGTTCCTAGGCAGAAATTGTTATATCCCAATTGCTTATGTTTGAAGTGAATGGAAACTTTGCTTTTATGACTTGGATAATGAAATTTTCAAATTTACCCATTCTCTTGATCATTCCAGAGATCTTTGTTTAACAAATAGATCATATACTGAACTATTCAATATTTGAAATCATTTTGTTTACAGCTTTTACTTTTGCAAAGTACGGTTCATGCTGTTAGAGGAACACTTGTGAAGCCACAGTAGAGAGAGAGAAAAGAGTGGCATCAGATTTGTGGTGCCAAAATTACTCTACAAGTAGTTGCCAAAATTTACAGTCATGCTATCCACGACATTGAAATTATTACAGTGTTTTGACTACAATAAATCTTTTATTGTGCTCTATTATTATCAAAGGTAATATACTTTAATTGTCGTAACTTTTTATTTATTGATTCAGAGTATTAAGCCATATTATTACCGAAAATACACCGTACAGTACATCTTACAATTTTAATAACTGGCATTATTGGAATATGTACGTCACTCTCCTCTAGTCAAGACTTGGTGGTATTACTTCCATATTCCAACCTATGAACACAAAGGTGAACGATAACTGCGGAGACAGTGAGCAGAACAACAATTTTCCATCGTTCACGAAGCCTCCTCCTTGGAATATGTCTCCTCTTACCGCATCATTTATAATCTGATTTTCAAGATGAAAGCGTGAACTCCATGACTTTTATGTTTAAAATGGGTTATCGTTATTTTTTGTTGAGAATGTAACATAATGACTAGACTGTGAGAGCAATATTGTGTGGGTTGTATGCTAAAATTTCGTTATTGGTGGTTTTATGTTGAACTATGCTTTACAATGTTTGTTCAGTCAGTTGATTTAGTTGCTCGACTCGCAATCTAAGGGTCGTAGGTTCGAATCCAAGTCACACCAGAAATGCTTGCCCTTTCACCCGTGAGGGTGTTGTAAGTGACAAACAAACCCACTATTCGTTGGTAGAAAAGTAGCCCAAGAGTTGGCGGTGGATGGTGATGACTAGCAGCCTTCCCTCTAGAGTTACACTGCAAAAGTAGGTACGGATAGCGCAGATAGCTTTCATGTAGCTTTGTGCGAAATTAAAAAAAAATAAACAAACTGTTTGTTCTGTGTGGGGTATGTTAAGTAAAAATGATTACTTTCTACAGATTACTCAAATGGACTTTGTTGTTTTTCTTAGTGCAAAGCTATACAATGGACTATTTGCACCCGAGGAAATCGTACCTCGGATTTTTGCGTTGTAAGTCAGTAAAGATACCTCTGATTCACCAAGGGACAATCACTTAGAATCATAGTTCATATAAACGAAAGTGCTTACACGTAAAATACCCGTGTATTCAATGGATATATATATGTCTCCTAAAATGTTTGATTTACAGATAAAAAAATATTGTGTGAATAATGTTTAAAGGATAGACAAACGGTTGATATATATAAAATATGTTTTAACAAAATTGGAAGTTGTTTTCCTTAATACAGAACCTAAGACTAGGCACCTGATTGAGTGCCATTCAAAAAATTCACCTTTTTGTAACCTTCAAATCAAATATAAACTATTTTTAACTTTTCTTCCTTGAAGCCCCCATCTTCTTTATTCGAGAGATTGACAAAACTTTGTTGGATAACATCTAGAAAGTGACTATAATTTTCAAACCAAGAAATATTACCCATAACCGTCACTGTTTTGTTTCACAACATTGAGAAAGTGACAGGAGTTTTCAAACTGAGTCCTACTGATATGATTAACATTGTTTAGTTACATAATGCCAACAAAGTGACAAGTGTTTTAAAACTTAGAATTATTACCCACAATGCTTGTCATGATGGATATTCTTCTGCTACTAGAATTCGAGTTGTGCAAATTCAGTTCGCCAGCTTTAATTTTTCTCATGTTTTTATTTACGTCTTTTGATCGTTTCGGAGCGAATGGAAATGTCCAGTTTCAGTTCCATCTACCTTCTTCCTACCCATGGCCTTAAAATATTTTCGCTTTTAAATCTGTAAAATCAGAAAGTAATCACTGCTTTTGTGAAGACCATTGATGCTTATAATCAACAACATGACATTTATCGTCTTTCGAGAATGTGTTTCTTATTAGACTTTGTAACCGTGAAAGTAATAGAATTGAAAAAAAAAACCTTTCTCAAATAACAAACTGAAAGAGTTTGAGATATGAAGTACCACATCGCCATTTTATAACACTAGTCATTGTAATTAAATAATTTAAATAAAGTAAAACAGTTGGTTAATTTGCTAATGTCATTTGACAAATACTAAAAAAATAGTAGATTATTCAGCACTGGAATGGTGTTTTCCTATGCAACAATTTATTTTTCTACATTACCTGAGGATGCATTGCCATGGACACGTAAATTATACGAACAGTACAACATTGAGTGTTTGTATGTTAAAATAACATTAAATTTTTCAATTAAAAATTCTAGTGTCTAGCTAGTTCCATGGTTGTCCTCATTGCTGCAATCGTAAAGAAAGGATTATAATTAATTACTCTTTAAATAACGATTAGAATATTAGAAGTATCTCCACGTTATGATTGTAGAATATGAGTAAAATCATTGTGTGTTGATTCAACACATTCAGTTATGCATCAAATAACGTATCAGATTATTAAATAACATCAGCCACCGAAGGGAGATGGAGTTTTTGTATGCCATCCCTATGTATATTTGTTAGCAAAATGTCTCGAAAATAGCTGAATGCATTTGAAAAAATGTTGGTAAACATTGGGGTTATGACACAACTTAGAAGTTATTTATTTTTGGAGGGTCAAGGTCAAAGCAAGGACACGAGTATTCAAAAAATCCCTATCTATTAACATGGTGGGCATTTATACAACATTATTCTTCATTGTCCTTACAAAAATAGTTCGTGTCCCTTGACAACAACAAACATACAAACATATTTTCGTATTTCTTGGGAGCCGAATATGATCGACGTTATGTATCAGAGATATGAGTGACCCAATAGTTAAGTCAGATGTTTGACTTTCTCAAGGCTTTCATAGTCCACGCGTACTAAACTGTTTAGTTCAACAAAGTTCATTGTTATATATTCTACTTATGTAAATCAAATGTAACCGATAAAATCAACAAAGTAAAATTTCTTACACTGAATCGAAAACGTTCGTTTTTCGTTGCTCTTTTTCTAATTGGACAAAATGATCTGAAAAATTCGAACTCAAGATTTGACTAATGTGAATGTATAACATTAAGTGTAGATGAAGTAAAAATATTCCACTATGCGAAATAAAACACGTTTTTCTTCTAGTAATACATATATTAGTTCTCATTTCTTTGTTCATTCTTCCGTAAACAAGAAAAAGCCATCGTATTCTTCTTTATTTTTTTAATTCTCAAATCCAAATAGCATTACGTAATATATTTTTGTCGCTCATGTGTTGTAATTTTATTTACCATATTTCAAGTACACTCAATGTTACCTTTATCAAAATAAAAATCCTTTAAAAAGAGAAAAATTTATTGTAATTTATATGTTGTTTGTTATTGCTATATTTAAGAATGATGTTTATTAATAGTGCTTTTACGCCCCCTATCACACAGTGGCAAGCTTGAAGGCTCATAACGCTACATTTGGAAGTTTAATACCTGCGATGGGCACAGTACAGACAATATATCGTACTAACCTGAAAAGTATCGATGTGGAAATATTCAAAGGGTCGTGTTTAGGGTTTATCTAGTTAAACAATAAATCTGTGCATTTGTTGTTATTGTTGTTTTATGGTTTTAAAATAAATGACGAAACTACAAGCGATTGGATGTCCAACCACACAGTAAAAACCTGGTAGTAAACAAAACTAAAATACTTAACTAATAGTTTCATCTTGATTGAATCTTTACATTCTCATATTGTAATGTTTTTTCATGTCTACTCTTCAATTGAGAGACTAACGACTTAACCTTAGGATCAGTTGGATGAGTAGCAATTTCCTTGTCGTCCTTATGAATGATGTTGAATTTGGCCGAAGCTACCATAGAAATAATTGTGAAATCTTATAACCAACTTTATTTTCTAAAGTATTTATAAAGAGATTCCGAAAGCCCTTGTGAACGGTAACACTTGACCTATGCTTCTTGTACTACGCTATTAAAGGAATGACACTTTGGCAAATTTCAGACTCCGATGGAAGGTCCAAACTATCGGCATACTTCTTTGCCAGGTAGGTTATAATTTGAGTTGGAAACTGAACCAAAATAATCGCGAATACCAATAGCGTCAATGGTTTCGAATGGAGCATTTCGTCTACAGTTTATATGGCATTTCCGAGAAACAGGAGTGGTACTTACATCAAGGTCATCCTGAACTTCTCAGCATCATTCAGAACCGGAGGTTCAATCACATCATCAGTATCATTCTTATATTAATTAGCATCATTACAATCTTGAAATTCAATTCATTCTCATCAAAATCATTGTTTTTTCCTTGTTCAATGTGTGTTTCACTTACAATTGGTTGCTTTCCCCCACATTTACAGTGTAATTCTGTATTTTGATTATTAAAAAGCACCAGATCATCCACAAAGACTACATTTTATACACGAAGTTCATTTAGAACGCTTGCATTTACTAGTTTCCCCATAATTAACACTTTATCTCGATACTTTAATGCTTTTAAGTGGGCGATAGAGATTTGTCGCCGTTCTAAATAATATGTCAAAAGTAATCCTTCATGACCAGTCAAATCTCTAATACATTTTCAAAACAGTTCAACAAATGCCGCAATGGAGTGTTGTTGGTTTTTTCGTCACCAAAAAAATAAATATAACAATTTTCTTGGCTCGTTTTAAAATCAATAACTTCTAAACTTGCAACAGAATTAAGGAGAGCGTTAAAATTTAATTTATTCCACACAGCACTGGTATATCACATGAACGGACCCCCCCCCAGTGGCTCAGCGGCACGTCTGCAGACTTACAACGCTATAAACCGGGTTTCAATACCCGTGGTGGGCAGAGCACAGATAGCCTATTGTGTAGCTTTGTGCTTAATTCAAAACAACAACACACGAACGAAACAATCATTTTAACAACGATCGAAAATTATAATAATAAAAGTTACAGCTTTTACAGTAAGGAAGAATATTTTTAAAACAGGCACAATGTCTCGATCACTGGTGAAATGGTTCCCCGTTGGGATAGCGGTAAGTCTTCGAATTTACAACGCTAAACTCAGGGGCTCGATTCCCCTTGGTTGAGAGAGCAACTAGCTCTATGTGGTTTTGCTATTCGAAAAACACACACACTGGTGAAATAATTCTCAAGTATACAAAAACTATAGCACCAGTGATCGAAACGTTGTGCTTGTTTCAAAAATATTCTTCCTTACTGTAAAGGCTGTAAGTTTTAAAAATTCGTAACGAATTAATTAGCAAAGCAGCTCAAAACAAAAGTATTAATGATATACAACTTACTACAATAGCATAAAAGCCTTTAATAAAGACTTATTCTCATCCATGATATAAATCACAACATTTACTTATAATTTTAAAATGAACAGCTTGTTTGCAGTTAAGCGCAAAGCTACACAATGAGCTATCTGTGCTTTGCTTACCACTGGTATCGAAACCGGGTTTCTAGAGTTTTCAGTCTACATACATACCGTTATGCTACTAGGTTTCTTTAAAATATTTGTTTGTTTTGAATCTTGCGCAAACCTAGATGAGGGCTATGTGCTCCCGCCTTCCCTAATTTAGCAGCGTAAAATTAGAGGGAAAGAAGATAGTCATGACCACCCACTGCCAACTCTTGAGGTGCTACCAAACGAATAGTGGGATTAACTGTCACATTACCACGGCCAAAAGATGAAATGACAAACACGTTAGGACGAGAGGTGAGGCAAACTAGTAACCTTCACGTTACGAATCGAGAGCCCTAACCACTTCGCCATGCTAGAGCTGATTTTAAGTGAAACACCAAACATAAACCCTTTAGTTTTAATGCAACCATTCAATAAAATCATGAAAAAGAGAAACTCTTTGACTGTTTGATGCGGGAAATACAATACATAATAAACTTAGTCAAAGAAAATCTATTTAAGCATATAAGACACATTTACACACATACATACGATCATCAGCTGCAAAACAAAAGCTGAAAAAGTTTGCTTGTTTTAATACAATATAATAACTTACTTGTGCTATGCTTTTAGAGGTTTATAAACCCAATTTTAGTATTTGTAAACCCTCTGACTTAACCCTGAACGGCCTGGATGGCCAGGTGGTAAAGAAACTCGAGTTTTCGTCGCACAAAACATGCTCGCCCTTTCAGCTGTGGGGACGTTATAATGTGACAGTCAATCCCATTATTCGTTGGTAAACTAATATTCCAAGAATTGGCGGTGGATGGTGATGACTAGCTGCCTTCTCTCTCATCTTACACTGCAAAATTAGGGACAACTACCACAGATAGCCTTCGTGTAGCTTTGCGGAAAATTCAAGAGAAAATTTCGCTTTCACACACTCTGCACGATCACAAAGTGACGCGCCAAATTCACAAAATATAGTTCTATAACTTTATTCTTTTGTTCTGTAGATTCTTTTAAATTAGATAGTGAAAAAAGCTCAATCTATACGATGATAAATTCCTTTATTTCTTCTGTAACGTTTCTATAAGATGTCTTAAATTGTAAATTATTCTAACGTGTAACTTTACAAAAGATGTTCAAACGGAAAATTGTTCGCGTAAGAATATATAGATAACTAATTCTGATCCAAATACAAATCTCCTATTTAGTAGTTTCCCTAATTACATGGAACCTATTTTTTGTCCTTGCCATCTATTGGTTCCTGTTCTGTTTCAGAGCTAAATTGATTTGGCATACTCTAGTATCGTTTCGTATTATATTCATCAATATCTTTTAAGGTTTTCCTTCCCCTTTTACATTCTTCATTCTCCTAAACAACATATTCCTCTTGTCTTCTTTGTAAAATGTAGTTACCTTCAACCTCTTTCTTTACATTTTGTGTCGTCTATCTTTGATACCCCTGCCACCCACCTCACCATCTGCTCCTCATTTCTTAAACTCCAACATTAATCGCCTTATAATTTTTTCTGTCTCTATTTACATGTGACTGTAAGACATCACTCTCAGTGGCGGATTTAATATTGTGTGGGCCCATAAGCGAATAATTCTTGTGGACCCTACAACCCATGTAATTTTACATAGAATAAAATTCTGGGGCTGAGCCCCCTCTAGCCCCTACGTAAATACGCCACTGTCACTCTAACGACTTCTCCCCATGTCATCCATGCTTTATCTATACTTTTCTTGACCTCTTTACTCAGTATTCCATATGTTGTTCTGAGATTTTTAAACGTCCTCCCTTTCTTTAACTCTTCGCCATAGTGAAGTACCTTGCCATTCTCTCTCTCTTCTCCTCTCTTTGGATTTTGTTATCTTGTTGTCTGTTTTCTCCTACTTACATTCGGACTATATTTCTATAGACATTATATTCACCATTCTATTTCCACTTTACTTTACTTTTGTTTTCTCCACAAAGTACAAAATGTACTGCAAATAATATACACCATTGCATTTGTCTTTGTATGTTTTGTCAAGCACTGTTATGAAAGAGAGAGGTGTGATTTTGAATCCCTGATAGACTCTACCTTTCAGTGGAAATTTCTCTTAGTTTCCTATCACAGTTTTTCCAAATGCTTCTGTTACTTCCCATACATTATGTATGAGGCTCACGTACATTCGTGGGACATTCCTTTTTCTTGCGCACCACAGTATCATCTCTCTTGGCACTCTGTCATTAGCCTTCTCTAGGTCGATGAATATCATGTTCAAGTCTTTTCTTTCCTCCACATACTCCTTTATCAATCTTCTCAATAGAAATATAACATCTATTGTTGAGCTAACAAACATAAAACTAAAATTTTCTGTCTCTTTTCTCAGTCTCTGATTTGTAATCCTCTCCTATATCTTCATTGTATGACACAAAATTACTATACATTGATAGTTGCTGCAGACATTCCTTTGTTCTATAAATACAATACTGAAAAGCCTACACATATGAGTATATATATATATGTATACCGTCTGAGCTGATTGCTCTCCCTTTTTCTCTAACTCTTTAACTATTTCCTCATATGTTTACACTCTTCATCTAATAAGTGTTTCAAGTATAATCCCCATTTAATTTTGGTATCTATCATCTTTACAATAACAATGGCATTATTATCCTTAATAAATTCACACCATACATATCCCTCGTTTTCCTTCACTTGTTTTGGCTAATCTGCACATAATTTTCTTCTTCCTCTATTCTTCCCTTCAAATTTCTCATAAAGCTTTGCACATGTTCTCTGTTTGGTAATATAGCCTAATATTTTTTTTTTTTCAATACTACGTATCAATCCAGATTTCACTGGTTCACTGCCGCCTCTTAAATTTTTCTTTCTCTTTTACATTAGTCTGCACTTACTCATTCCACCACTCTGGAAATATTTTCCCTCTTTGATCACCAAGTCTAACATATATTTTGACAACCTCTTCCCATGTATCATTCACATTTTATCCCATTATATATGCCTGCACTCTATCACCATCCTTTCTAAGAACTCCTTTGATGCATTTCTTTCTTTAAACTTCTCCACCTTATTTTGATGGTACACTGTTTAAACCACTATTCTGCTTGTCCCTTTCACTTCGTAATTTATCACTAAAGGCCTGTGGTGTAGCTTAAGACTTTGCGTAATATTACTTAGTAATCTGCAACTTCCCATCTCGGCACTTTCTCTCTCTAATTAACAAATAATCTGTTTGACTCTAACATTTTCATTTCTGTATGTCTTCAGCTTTTCTTCCTTTTGTGACAGCGACGCCACGTGCCTAAACCAATATAATCTGCAATGTATTATTCGGATCCTCTCTAAACTCACTTTTATTACTGCATTTTACTCATGGAGCAGAGATACATATTTTATTGAGTATGCCATATTGATCGGTGGCTGGATGCCATGAGATCTGCTTGGACCTTCACCAAGTTCTTAGCTTCAGCTACCCATCCTGTGAACTTCAGGTCTACCCTTACAACTGACGGAAGGTATTTTCATCAACCCATGTTTACCTGGTTTTAATGTGTCCAGACCTCTGTCCATTTGACTGCCATTTTTTTGTAATGACACTTAATAAATTGGGTCTGTTTCAATGTGGACCAGTTTGTGATAACCATAGGTGACTTGGAAAGGACTTCTATACTGGGTCTCTTCTGGAAAGCCTCTCATGATTGCTTTACTGGTGGTTCCTCAGACGCTATGGTGCTTGTTCTTTTTCAGCATGTCCACCCCTTTAACAAGGAATAAACTTTATTTTATCTATCACCAGACTGATGAAGTGAATTATTAGTTACCTTGAACATATCAAAGAACTTAAAATCTATATCAGCAATAGGCCCCTGTACAACTAGTTATTCGAGGTATCAGGATAAGGTGGTTGTCTCAAATCATAGTAGTACTGTAATATATAATTTTCTTCGCCGAACTCCCTGTTGGTACAGCAGTAAGTCTATGGGTTTACAACGTTAAAATCAGGGATTCGATTCCCCTCGCTAGACTCAGCAGACAGCCCGATGTGGCTTTGCTATAAGAAAACACACCCTTTTTCTTTCTTTTTTTTTACGGATGCAGACAAAGAAAGACCGATGAAGAAAAGTCTGCCAATTTTGATGATCGGTCAAGGTTCTATTTGCCAAGTTCCTAATTATTATGATTAGGATAAACTAGTAGATCAGCAGTTCAAATAATCATTTAATTAAAAAATCAAAAAGTGAAAGTTAGTGGCATTTTTTGCTTTCTGAGCTTTGAGGAGGCGGTATGCAGTAAAATGTCTCCAGAATGTCATGCTGTAACCGGTCGATTATTACATTGTTGGAATATTTTGTTGGTTGAAAGATCTACGGTTGAAAATGCCTTACAAATCTTTCTTTCTGAATTATAAAGCGAAATCTGGTAGTGATATGTTGGTATGGTGTCTTGCGTTAATCGTTCGATCGCTTTGTGTTGTAACAGAATCTTGGCAGAGTGTGTGTTTTTCTTATAGCTAAACTAGCTGCTCTTGTACACCAAGGGAAATCAAACCTTTGATTTTATAGTCGTAAATCTATTGACTTATCGCTGTCACAGCGAGTGATAAATTTCGGCAAACCAGTCGAAATTCTAGATACACAGCGAGGTAAACCGAAGTTATTAGATTAAAGTTATAGAGAAAGTTAAAGTAAGATTAAACTGTTAATGATGACCAGTGATTTTGGTAGAAAAGAAAAGGTAGTTCAAGATTTAGAAAAAAAAAACCTCATCGGTGCTTTATAGCTGATTAAACTTTCAGCTCAGTTTGTAGAGTATACTTGCCTGATTTGTGAGACGGAAAGGATTTGACATTGAAATATCTTGACAGAAGCTATTGGTTTCAAGACAGCCGAAAGTTCATATGCATATATCTAGGAGAAGCTAATATAAAGTGCAATTGATATACGAAATTTTACAGCTCAGGGTAAGTGAAGTGGTGTTTAGCAAAGAATAAAAGAGATCATGTCTTTCCCGTAAGATGAACTTGGTCATTGAGGATGAAGTGAAATCAGTCATTCCTGTAGCTGATTTTACTCAGCACTGGAAACGAGCTATGTCTTTCTCAGTAGTTCATATGTACCTGCCAAGTGAATCAAATACCAAAAAGACATATCCGGCTGAAAAACAGTTGAGCTAAAAATTTACTTTGATGCTTGCTGGGCGAGCCAGATTAGAGTGACAAAGGAAATGGTAAAGCAATTTGACTGCTTCATCAATACATTAAGAAGTAGAGAGTAGTTATCTGGAAAGGTGCAACATCATCATGATGGCCGATTACTACTGGTCGTTCAAATGATATGTTTAAAATACAATACATACAAAAACAACAACAATACAGTTTATGAGACTAAAAGATATAATTTCATTAAAACATCATGACGAATGAGGATGCATATTTTACACCAGTTTTGACCCTTTTCTTCAGATTGTTTATATTTTTGGGTACAAAAGTAATTACAAAAATATGTTCATTGTGTTGAACTAAATAATAATTTGATTTAAGTACGTTTTTTTCTTTTCTTCCCGATTCACAAATCTTCTTACATGACAGAAATACATTATTATTTTCAAATCCTGCACAACTGAATTACGGAAAATTGCTGTGTGCTTGTACTTCATAAATGTTACAAATATTCAGTAAAATAGAAAATATTTCTTAACTCGTTTCGCTTTGTTCGTGGTATAATTCTTTAATGAAATATTTTATTTTTCTTTGTTGGCTTATTGTGTACACAGTATGCTGCTGCTCATGGAGAAATCTGGTGAACACACACTGTAAACATACTTTTGCTAAAGTGATGCTGGCTTTGTAAACTGCTTCTTGCAAGTCATTTAAACATGTGTATGAGAATATTTTTGACATAGTAACGAGTTTTGAATATGTGTTTTATCATATTGCGTATTACACAGACGAGTCTCCGATTTATTATGTTATGTATCACGGTTTAAAATAGTCAAAAATTGTTATTTGAATTTGAAGTTAATTGAGTGTCAATGTGTATTAAATTTATGATATTTGCCAACGAAACTGATACAAACAATTGTCTTTTTAAACACAAATTTATTATATACACAATTCACACAATTTTGATACTTATATTACAGAATCTACAAATATACATAACAGGTGGGACATTTGCAAAACATATTTGACAATATACGTTACATATATTTATATAGATAGATATACATATACATACATATACATTAAACACATAGAAACATAGATATAAAAATAAATATACAAAATCCATTAGACATTCGTTGTCACTGCTCTGCCAGATTCTGTGTATAAAGTAAAAATATTTGTTCAGAAAATATGCTTTTTCTACATTATACCCATTTTATTAAATTAGTGTCTGTATATTATAAGTTTAATGTATTCTTACAGAGTAGAGCACTCTAATGATATGCTGACAAATTAAGAGTAAATAATTCTATATGTTAAACTACAAATTTTACCGACACGATTTCCACAAAAAAAGGGCAACAAGTTAGGCTAAAATACGACTAAACCATTCTGAACATTGATGGCATTTTTAACACTTGAAAAAAAAAACGGTTTAAGTTTTATAAGTCTGTAAATCTAACAAGAACTGTGTAAGAATCTATAAAAATTTATTTTCAACTATTCCTCCATCAGCAGATGTCTTCAGGTTTGAAATTTCTACTGATAAAAATGTTACATACACTTTATCATAAAAATAAAATAAATTCACTACATATCAGCAGTGCAACAAGTCTTTCTATAACTTCTTGAACCATTCCCAATTGTATAAAAATTTACGATATATTATAATATTTTCCTTACTTTGGAATAAAAGTTGAACTCTAAACAGGTATAAAGATCACACAAAAGTAGAAAAACAAAATCAACAAGGTTCTTTTAATTCCTTTTCTCAAACCATTAAAGAAATAAATTTCTCCATGAATTATTTAAAAAAATATTTAAATTTTTTTATTTGCATTTAAAAAAATATTTGTTTCACATTTTTAGTAGATTTGTTTATTTTTCTCTCACTCATGCATCTGAGAAAGTACTCAAAAATGTGGAATGATGTTATATTCTTTATCATGTTAAAATGTGTTCAGATATGCATAAATGGTTTCTTTTATAAGTATTTACATAACCAACTAACACAGTTTTTATGATTATTATTTTTATTTATAAGACATAAAAATGTCATTTATTTATTTTTGAATTTAAAGCATTTGCAATTGCAAAAATTTATGCAAATACAACAAACAGGAAAGTAACTCTTATTATTATACAATAAATTATATCTTATTAAAGTTACACATGTAAATATAAAAAGTTATTAATATTCTGCTTCACTGGAATCTTCTTTTTTTCTTAACATATAGAGAGAACTACCTCTTAAATGAACTGTACAAAATATAGTATAAACAAATGTTTCTATTAATAGTGAATGCATTAAAATTTAAGGTATCTGAAAACGATCTCCAACAAAACCGAGTTCTATAATGTCAGAAATTTTTATCATAGGAACATTACTATTCAGTTGAAACACTTCTTCCAGTTACAAATCAACTAAAGTAAATTGGAATGAATGGATTTAAATGTAGCTAAAAATTTTTATAAGTGAAAATAAATACATTGGTCACGGAGGCAAATATTATTCTATTTTTTCACCAGTAAAAGATATGGATATTACAAAATAAACAATATTTAATTATGAGGCGGTATTTCAAGTTAAAGTTCTCATACTGTTAAATGAACAGCGAAGCATAACAATGAACTTTCACAACTACTGTTATTATTTTTTATTGTGTGTTTATTAGGATGTTAGGTTCAATGAAGAAGAAAATATCTTAGTAAAATAATAGTAATTTATAACATACCTTTGAAAGTTAAGAAGCAGTGTATAGTTTATCTGCATTCACTTCCAGAAAGTCTCTAAAGAGCGGAGACAAACGAATTTTGATCTCTGGTTTCCCGTTTGTTGTAATGAGGAGATATATCTGAAAAAAAGGATGTAACTTAATGAATAATTCAATAACCTAACTTAACTGCTTAAAATAATTTTGATACTAAAAAATATGTCTGTATAATGAAATATATATGAGTATTTATATATATATCTATAGAACATTAAAAGTTCACATGGTAATGATGACTTTTTACGGAGTTTCCCAATTTACCCTTTTATATCGAAATATCCAATAATTTATAATACTTTCTGAACTATGATACTATTTTTACTGAGGCTAGTTATTTTGTAATGCAAAGTCTTGTTGATATAAAATGTACTAACTGTATTTGGATGAGATGAATCACAATACCCATTTGTAACTAATTTTTTCCTTGATATATCAGAAAATGGCAAGATGTTTCTGATGTTAAACAATTGAATATTTTCAAAGTTAAATCGTGTTTATCCATTGCATCACATATAGTGTAATAATGTTATGAAAAAAGTAACTGCAATGAAAAACGATATATATACATTTACAGTTTGTAATAATTAAGTCAATGTTTGTTTTGGAATTTCGCAAAAAGCTACTCGAGGCTATCTGTGCTAGCCGTCCCTAATTTAGCAGTGTAAGACTAGAGGGAAGGCAGCTAGTCATCACCACCCACCGTCAACTCTTGGGCTACTCTTTTACCAACGAATAGTGGGATTGACAGTCACATTATAACGCCCCTACGGCTGAAAGGGCGAGCATGTTTGGCGCGACGGGGATGCGAACCCGCGACCCTCAGATTACGAGTCGAACGCCTTAACACGCTTGGCTATGCCGGGCCTCTTGTAATAAGGGACTTTCCTTACAAGATTATTATTATTATATATAAGCAATGTTATTAATATAATAATGCTTGATAACAGACATGGGAAAGGAACTGCAATAACTATTGAACATATTTTAAATAAATTGTAATCATTAGACATCTGTTAGAAAACAAAATTACAAGAACCTCTATTCATAACTGTCAATATAACATACTTCTTTACAAACTGATGATATTTCATTTACGGACAGACGGGTTTTGGTCAAAACATTATCCAAAGAGCCAAATGCTAAGTATTCCATTATTACCCAAACAAACAAAATTTAAAATTTCAGTTACATTTTATTCTTTAGTAAAATCTCTCATAAACAATGAGACATAATATTTTTTCCTGACTTAAGATTTTGTCAGTAATCATATACGTAAAACAAATACCAAAACCAAAATAATTTTTCACGAGGTAAAAATTAAAGTAACTCTTGAAGAGTTAGATTTTTATTATCTAGAATATTGTCTCCCGATCATGTATTATTTAGAAACAAAATTTTTAAAAAGCAAGCCTGTTAGGATGATGTGTGAAACTATTCTCAAACCACTACTGTTGCTCGAAATTGATTTAATAAGTTTAATAAAGATTAGTACCTTAACGTGCACTCAATGGAATGTAAACTTGAAAATACAAGAGAATTGACTAATGTGTAACACTAAGAACACTTGCCTAGAGTTCATCTCCAACGAGGTAACTGTCCAAGTAGCTGACTACGTTTGGGTGTTTCATTTCGCGTAGGACTAATAGTTCAGTAATTAAATCTTCTTTATATGGTTGCCGCGATAAATAAATCATCTTAACAGCAACTGTCAATCCGGTTTCTCTGTCTGTGGCTATATATACAGCTGCTGACCCACTGAAATAATAAGAAATATGAATAGAATATGTAATCTACTGGTATGTAAAGACATACCTAAATTCTAGTGATAAAATTATTGTGCTTTGAGAAAAACAAACACAATGGATTAACATATGTTTCTGAAGTTTGTAGCCCCCCGCTAGTACAGCGGTATGTCTCCGGATTTACAACCCTAAAATCAGGGGTTCGATTCCCCTCGGTGGGCTGAGCAGATAGCCTTTGTGGCTTTGCTAAAAGAAAAACACACACACTCTATTATTTTTACTATTAACTACAAATTTACCTGTACATCCCTAAATCGTTCTTTTGCAACTTTTCACAAAATGTTAATTATTTATTTTTGTTGGACTCAATTTTCCGAACAACTGACAAAGAGAATTTCAAACCAAAAACTCAAGTACTAATAAGAGTTTCTACAATATTCAAGCTACCACACTTTTCTATAAGTTTAAATGCAGAAAAAGCTCCTGGTGTACATATTACATTTAAACTTACCCTTGTCCAATATTTTTATAATAGTATATTTATCGGTGGGATCCCCCACAGAAGTAATACTTTTTATTTCCTCCATAACTTTTTCTTCTGTCATTCTATTGTTATTTGAGAAAATATAAAACAAGAATTACTACACCACACAAATACGTGTTTGTCAACAAGTATTATTTATAATGTAATGATTGTTGTGTAGAACATTCGACTTTACACTATGAAAGCTACTCGAGGGCTATCTGTGGTAGCCATCCCTAATTTAGCAGTGTAAGACTAGAGGGAAGGCAGCTAGTCATCACCACCCACCGCCAACTCTTGGGCTACTCTTTTACCAATGAATAGTGGTATTGACTGTCACATTATATCGCCCCCACGGCTTAAAGGGGCGAGCATGTTTGGTGCGACAGGGAATCGAACGCCTCAACGCACCTGGCCATGCCGGGCCTTTATAACACTGATCAGGCATAATATGTTCTTGGGGAAGTCGGAGAAGTCCAGGTAAAGGTGGTTGACCCATACAGTAACCTATATCTTGGATAATAATCACGAATACATCCGTTGCATTACCCTACCTGCTACCAATGAAAAAATGTTTTGTAAAACGTGTGGCACTCAAAGTGGTAACATTAACCTCGAAATTTATGGTAAGCAATAAATCGAACAAATTGATTGATAGGTGAAAACAAACGTGCGAGGGGAAAAAAACCCAACTACAAAACAATAAAGATTGGACAGTGAGTTTAAAATAAAATGTCAGATGCATAATTAAAAACGATTAATAAAAAGCCCACTTCGGAAATTAAACTATTTAAGTTAGAAATAGGGAGCGCACTAAAGAAAAACTTCAAACGTTTAAACAAGAGCCCTTTCAAAAATGAAACGATAGTGTCGTATAACTGAATATGAATCATGTGCGTAGCAATAATGTGTAGCATTTATACTGGATGATTTTCGAATAATAATTTGTACGTGTGACACGTTGCAATGAATTATTTCCTGTGGAACGGAGGCCTGGCCGGCCAGGTGTTTAAGGCACTCAGAACGTAATCCGAGGGTCGGTGGTTCGAATTCCCGACACATCAAGCATGCTCGCCCTTTCAGCTAAGGTGGTGTTATAATGTGACGGTCATCGCATTGTTCGTTGGCAAAATAGTAGTCCAAGAGTTGGCGGTGGGTGGCGATTTCCATCTGCCTTTCCTCTGGTCTTACACTGCTAAGTTAGGGACAGCTAGCGCAGATAACCCTCGTGTACCTTTGGCGAAATACAAAACAAACCAATAGAACGGTGGTAGGGGGCTTGTGGTACACGTAAAAACCTTTTTACAAATAGAGGGCAGCACCAAAGGAAACTAGTCCTTCATGTGAAAAGAAGTAATGTAGCGGATGGAAATATGTCATTTCAATGAATAAAACATGTATACATTTGCAATTTATAATAATTAACTCATTATGCCAATCAAATAAATAAACTGGTAACTTTCAGTTTGGGCTAGTACATTTCTTCTGACTACTAACATGTTTACAACTCTGGTAATTTATTTTCTTCTACAGACGGAGGAAGTGAAATATTGACAAAGTTGGAAGTGTTATGTAGAAATTCACAAAACATCTTGCTTGACATTTCAATAATAAGTATATGACAGTTACTCAGACCTTGTTTGAAAATTCGAACTTAGTTTCCCGTTGTATAAAGGTATTTCAAAGAGAAAGAAAGAAATTTTGATGTAAAATTTACAAAATTAAGACTGATAGACGGTCTATCTCCACTGCTGTGTGGCTCCTACTTTATCACTCGTCTACAAAACCTAGGATACACTTTATAATTCCACGTTGTAACTTGTACCCTATTACCCTCTTTTTTAAAATAAAAATTGTGCAGCGTGTTTTAAATATATATATTTTTTAGTTTCATAATAATGTGTTTTGGTTTATGGCTTGAATATTTTTTGCTTTATATATAAATACAGATATATCAATAACTTTTTAAATTTTCAATTTCATAAGTGTTATTGCTTTCTACCTGCACTTAGACCCTCTCAAATTACATCGAAAGCCATTCATCACAAATGACTTGTCTGTTTTCTTTCTTCTTGTTAGGCGTAAAGCTACGCAATAAACCGTTTGTGCTGTTCCCTGCATTGGTGTGAAAAACCATATCCAGCTACAAATTGCTATTTTAACTCAATTTTATAAATTCTAATAGTTAGAAGTGTCAAAATAAATACTTGTAGCTTGCAGGAATAATGTTAATTCTAGGCCTTAAAGATTAAGTTTAATTTCGTACTCATTTTTTTGCTATTGTATTTTCACGTTACACTACATGTCTTATTCCTGTAATTTTTCTGTCTGTTCTGTTTTGGATTTCGCGCAGAGTTAGATTAATTTATTTTATTTGTCTGAACATTTTTATAGACGTTTTACTATATATTTTAGTCATTAAAGCCTTTTACAAAGACATAAATGATGATGCATTTTTGTATTAAATTTTCGGACATTACTTATTGGATGACCTGATGTATACGACCAGTTAAAATAGTTGTGATAAAGATATTAGTCTTGAAATTCAACTTTCACGATGCTTTGAGAAATGAGTAGTTACCTAATGCTATGTTGTAAATGTGTAATCAGATATAAATAAATATATAATACAAAACTGAAAAATTTTGTCATCAGTCTTTGTTTTAAAGAAATGGGTTGATCATATTAATTTTTAAAAACATCAGATATAATATTTATATTTTAAGTAAGACCCAACAATTGACTCTCCTTATGTATTACCTACAAAGACAATAAAAATTTAGTAACAGAAAAATCTCAATCGTGATATTATAAATAATAACTTTATAATTCTTAATGTTTCTCATTTATTACCGATATTTTAAGCCTCCTAGTGGCAAAGAGGCATGTCTGCGGACCCTCACCGCTTGAAACACTGATTTGATACCTCTAGTAAGCAGAGCACAGACAGTCCACTCTGTAGCTTTGTGGCTAATGGTAAACAAACTGATATTTTAAACGGAGATAAACTTGCCTGAAGATAAAACAGGGATTTGTGTGAATATTTCCCAGTTGTTCCCTACTGACTGCTTGTATAACATTAATACAGGTGTTTGAATAGTAAGAAGTAATCCTGCTAGTATTCAGAGTTATAGTTTGTAGTTGAAAGAAACAAACTAAACTGACATGTCTGTTTTTCTCACTAAATGAATTTTGTTTTTCCATCTGAAAATATTTCTACATTTCGATTGATATTTAAGCATACAACAATACTTCAACAAGAGTGTTTCAAGAAAACAGATCAGGGATTTCATTTGTAAATTTTCTCCCCCCTAGTACAGCGGGATGTCTACGGATTTACAACGCAAAAATTTGGTGGTCGATTTCTCTGGGTGGCTTCAGCAGATAGCACGACGTAACTTTGCTGCGAGAAAACACACACACACACAAAGCAATTATAACTTGACAGGTGGCAGTGAGTTTGGTATGCACTAACAGACGTTAATGTTTAAGCGAATAACAAAGAAGTATACAATGAAGTTTACCGTATGAACAGATAATAAACCTTGAACTCGTTAATTGGTACCTTATAACTTTCTGCACATTAAAAAAAAAGTACGCGAATGAAAAACTGGAGTGGGATTATTTTCTAGAAGGAACTTTTTAACGTAAAGAAGAAGCGAAATTAAGCACGATGTAGGGATACAGTTTTGAATCCCATATTTGTTTCCGACATGGAGTATGATACGTTATAAAGCTCGCACAGAGAAAACTACAAATAAACTTAAAAAAAACACTGTTTTCACAAATTCCAATTTCCGAAAGGGGAAAACATATCCGGAATTAGTTTAATGCTATCACTTCCTAGGCTATGCCCCCCCCCAGTGAATCAGCGGTATTTCTGCGGATTTATAACGCTAAAAACCGGCTTTCGATACCCGTGGTGAGCAGAGTACAGATAACCCATTGTGCAGCTTTATGCTTAATTCAAAACAGCAACAATAACAACAATCCTAGGATATGAATACAGGTAGAATTCATTTCGTGAGTTTTTCTGAGTAGCGTTTTCACAGTTCCATCATTTAACTGTTTTTTTTAATGCCTCCTTAATCTATATTACATTCATAGTTCTGGCACGTGGGTTCTGCTAAAAAAACATTTTCGTTCTCTACAAACATCTTGATTCTTTTCTGACAGACATTTGTGAACTATCTCTTTCTATTGTTCCATCAGTGTACGTTTAGTGATATGATGTACGGTATTTTAGCAAAATGTTAAATCTGATCAAAAAATAGTTTTATTGCATTTTTATGAATGAATCAGTGCAAATGAAAGCTTAAAATCATGAACAAGCAGCCATACTATTACACTATGTAATAACATTAACAAGCAGCCATACTATTACACTATGTAATAACATTAACAAGTAGCCACACTATTACACTATGTAATAATATTTTTTTACCTTTTATTGTTCCTAGGCAGAAATTGTTATATCCCAATTGCTTATGTTTGAAGTGAATGGAAACTTTGCTTTTATGACTTGGATAATGAAATTTTCAAATTTACCCATTCTCTTGATCATTCCAGAGATCTTTGTTTAACAAATAGATCATATACTGAACTATTCAATATTTGAAATCATTTTGTTTACAGCTTTTACTTTTGCAAAGTACGGTTCATGCTGTTAGAGGAACACTTGTGAAGCCACAGTAGAGAGAGAGAGAAAGAGTGGCATCAGATTTGTGGTGCCAAAATTACTCTACAAGTAGTTGCCAAAATTTACAGTCATGCTATCCACGACATTGAAATTATTACAGTGTTTTGACTACAATAAATCTTTTATTGTGCTCTATTATTATCAAAGGTAATATACTTTAATTGTCGTAACTTTTTATTTATTGATTCAGAGTATTAAGCCATATTATTACCGAAAATACACCGTACAGTACATCTTACAATTTTAATAACTGGCATTATTGGAATATGTACGTCACTCTCCTCTAGTCAAGACTTGGTGGTATTACTTCCATATTCCAACCTATGAACACAAAGGTGAACGATAACTGCGGAGACAGTGAGCAGAACAACAATTTTCCATCGTTCACGAAGCCTCCTCCTTGGAATATGTCTCCTCTTACCGCATCATTTATAATCTGATTTTCAAGATGAAAGCGTGAACTCCATGACTTTTATGTTTAAAATGGGTTATCGTTATTTTTTGTTGAGAATGTAACATAATGACTAGACTGTGAGAGCAATATTGTGTGGGTTGTATGCTAAAATTTCGTTATTGGTGGTTTTATGTTGAACTATGCTTTACAATGTTTGTTCAGTCAGTTGATTTAGTTGCTCGACTCGCAATCTAAGGGTCGTAGGTTCGAATCCAAGTCACACCAGAAATGCTTGCCCTTTCACCCGTGAGGGTGTTGTAAGTGACAAACAAACCCACTATTCGTTGGTAGAAAAGTAGCCCAAGAGTTGGCGGTGGATGGTGATGACTAGCAGCCTTCCCTCTAGAGTTACACTGCAAAAGTAGGTACGGATAGCGCAGATAGCTTTCATGTAGCTTTGTGCGAAATTAAAAAAAAATAAACAAACTGTTTGTTCTGTGTGGGGTATGTTAAGTAAAAATGATTACTTTCTACAGATTACTCAAATGGACTTTGTTGTTTTTCTTAGTGCAAAGCTATACAATGGACTATTTGCACCCGAGGAAATCGTACCTCGGATTTTTGCGTTGTAAGTCAGTAAAGATACCTCTGATTCACCAAGGGACAATCACTTAGAATCATAGTTCATATAAACGAAAGTGCTTACACGTAAAATACCCGTGTATTCAATGGATATATATATGTCTCCTAAAATGTTTGATTTACAGATAAAAAAATATTGTGTGAATAATGTTTAAAGGATAGACAAACGGTTGATATATATAAAATATGTTTTAACAAAATTGGAAGTTGTTTTCCTTAATACAGAACCTAAGACTAGGCACCTGATTGAGTGCCATTCAAAAAAATTCACCTTTTTGTAACCTTCAAATCAAATATAAACTATTTTTAACTTTTCTTCCTTGAAGCCCCCATCTTCTTTATTCGAGAGATTGACAAAACTTTGTTGGATAACATCTAGAAAGTGACTATAATTTTCAAACCAAGAAATATTACCCATAACCGTCACTGTTTTGTTTCACAACATTGAGAAAGTGACAGGAGTTTTCAAACTGAGTCCTACTGATATGATTAACATTGTTTAGTTACATAATGCCAACAAAGTGACAAGTGTTTTAAAACTTAGAATTATTACCCACAATGCTTGTCATGATGGATATTCTTCTGCTACTAGAATTCGAGTTGTGCAAATTCAGTTCGCCAGCTTTAATTTTTCTCATGTTTTTATTTACGTCTTTTGATCGTTTCGGAGCGAATGGAAATGTCCAGTTTCAGTTCCATCTACCTTCTTCCTACCCATGGCCTTAAAAATATTTTCGCTTTTAAATCTGTAAAATCAGAAAGTAATCACTGCTTTTGTGAAGACCATTGATGCTTATAATCAACAACATGACATTTATCGTCTTTCGAGAATGTGTTTCTTATTAGACTTTGTAACCGTGAAAGTAATAGAATTGAAAAAAAAAAACCTTTCTCAAATAACAAACTGAAAGAGTTTGAGATATGAAGTACCACATCGCCATTTTATAACACTAGTCATTGTAATTAAATAATTTAAATAAAGTAAAACAGTTGGTTAATTTGCTAATGTCATTTGACAAATACTAAAAAAATAGTAGATTATTCAGCACTGGAATGGTGTTTTCCTATGCAACAATTTATTTTTCTACATTACCTGAGGATGCATTGCCATGGACACGTAAATTATACGAACAGTACAACATTGAGTGTTTGTATGTTAAAATAACATTAAATTTTTCAATTAAAAATTCTAGTGTCTAGCTAGTTCCATGGTTGTCCTCATTGCTGCAATCGTAAAGAAAGGATTATAATTAATTACTCTTTAAATAACGATTAGAATATTAGAAGTATCTCCACGTTATGATTGTAGAATATGAGTAAAATCATTGTGTGTTGATTCAACACATTCAGTTATGCATCAAATAACGTATCAGATTATTAAATAACATCAGCCACCGAAGGAGATGGAGTTTTGTATGCCATCCCTATGTATATTTGTTAGCAAAATGTCTCGAAAATAGCTGAATGCATTTGAAAAAATGTTGGTAAACATTGGGGTTATGACACAACTTAGAAGTTATTTATTTTTGGAGGGTCAAGGTCAAAGCAAGGACACGAGTATTCAAAAAATCCCTATCTATTAACATGGTGGGCATTTATACAACATTATTCTTCATTGTCCTTACAAAAATAGTTCGTGTCCCTTGACAACAACAAACATACAAACATATTTTCGTATTTCTTGGGAGCCGAATATGATCGACGTTATGTATCAGAGATATTCACGTTACTGAGTGACCCAATAGTTAAGTCAGATGTTTGACTTTCTCAAGGCTTTCATAGTCCACGCGTACTAAACTGTTTAGTTCAACAAAGTTCATTGTTATATATTCTACTTATGTAAATCAAATGTAACCGATAAAATCAACAAAGTAAAATTTCTTACACTGAATCGAAAACGTTCGTTTTTCGTTGCTCTTTTTCTAATTGGACAAAATGATCTGAAAAATTCAAACTCAAGATTTGACTAATGTGAATGTATAACATTAAGTGTAGATGAAGTAAAAATATTCCACTATGCAAAATAAAACACGTTTTTCTTCTAGTAATACATATATTAGTTCTCATTTCTTTGTTCATTCTTCCGTAAACAAGAAAAAGCCATCGTATTCTTCTTTATTTTTTAATTCTCAAATCCAAATAGCATTACGTAATATATTTTTGTCGCTCATGTGTTGTAATTTTATTTACCATATTTCAAGTACACTCAATGTTACCTTTATCAAAATAAAAATCCTTTAAAAAGAGAAAAATTTATTGTAATTTATATGTTGTTTGTTATTGCTATATTTAAGAATGATGTTTATTAATAGTGCTTTTACGCCCCCTATCACACAGTGGCAAGCTTGAAGGCTCATAACGCTACATTTGGAAGTTTAATACCTGCGATGGGCACAGTACAGACAACCCATTAGTCAGCTTTGTGCTTTACAATGAAAACCAAGTAACTCTGGTTTCATATACTAGATCTAGTCCTCTACATTTTAAAATTTTTTCTGGCTTCAATTAGATGGTGATTCACGAAACATAGTTTTTACTTTTATAATTCTCTTTAATGTGCTTGTACCAACAACTTAATAAACACTTAAAGAAATTAACAAGTTTATTTAAAATGTTCTTTTTTATGCAATAAGGTTTTTTTCTTGCTGGTTCTTTAATAAAAGTATTAAACAGTTAAATTATATTCTTATCATTTAGTTACTTGCTGAATCCGCCTTCTAGAAAAATATTCTATACTGTTTTTAGAATTTCATATTTAACAAAATATAAAATCCTACCCACAGATCTCGTATTGTTTTTCATTTTTACACTGTATTAAATACTTGTCTCTGCTCGGTGGCCTCAGCCAATGTGTCTTTGCTTTAAGAAAATACACATATACATTTGGCACTGTGACTAGATTCAACATAATTTGCCTTCCTACAATTTTCATAATGTTAATATTCACTGTTTATTTAACACTATGTTTCTGTCATACCAGTATACATTACATTATACATTTCCCTCTTAATAACTTCGTACCCTGGATTAAGGTGTTCGACTTGTAATCTGAGGGTAGCTGGTTCAAATCCCCGTCGCACCAAACATGCTCTCCCTTTCCGCCGTGAGGGCGTTATAAGTTACGGTCAATCCCACTATTCGTTGGTAAAAGAGTAGTCCAAGAGTTGGCGGTGGGTGGTGATGACTAGATGCCTTCCCTCTTGTCTTACACTGCTAAATTAGGGACGGCTAGCGCAGATAGCCTTTGTGTAGCTTTGCGCGAAATTCCAAAACAAACAAACGAATAAACTTCGTGCCCCCAACCCCAATAGCACTTACAATGTAGACTTACAATGCTCGAAACCGGTTTTCGATACCCGAAGAAAAACGTATTTTGTTTTTTGGAATATTTGGAATAGTGGAATATTTTTACTTCACCTGCACTTAATGTTGTATATTCACATTAGTCAAATCTTGAGTTCGAATTTTTCAGATCATTTTGTCCAATTAGAAAAAGAGCAACGAAAAACAGATATACAGATATATAGATATACAGATGAAGTTTTCTGTGATTTTGCTTGTCAAGATGAACAAACATATTTTCTCTAACACGACCCCCTCTAGGTTTCACCACTAAAATTAATAGAAAAAACACGTACAATGGAAATTACATAAACTGATTTTCTAATCATGTAATCCACCAAAATCTAGGCACTTTAAAAGACACTCTAAATTTAGGATACACTATGTACAGAACAGAAAACATCGATAAAGAAATTATACAATAAACTAAATGTTTCATTAACGTTAACTACAGTAGTTATTGAACCTGTTAATACCTTAAAAACACACACATACATAAAGTCAAAAGGGATTTAACAAACAAATAAAAAACTAATTACTTCCACCTAGAAAATATTAATGTACTTCTATATATATATAAAATGTAAATATAACACCTAGATTCGTTTGGCCATCCCTGAAATAGAAATTAAATTCATCTTAAGAAAACATAAAACATTACAAAAATATATTGTAATAGTTGCTCACCCTTTTACATAAGTGAAACAGAACGTAACTTGAAAGTCAGGCCAAAAGAACAACAAACACCTTCCCAAGTCCATGAAAATATTACTAAAAATAAACAGTTTTTTGAACAGAACATCACAGGACTAAAACATGATCCTGACATAAACAGAAGAAAAATCGGAGAAATTTTATTTATAAAATCAAACAATCTCACTGTTAAAAACACCCAAACTTGTCTCTATATATCTTTAATAGTTTTCCTCATATGTTCCTTAGTTTATGTATTTTGCATAAAATATTGCACAGTGTTTAATATTGATTCGTCATTCTATTGTTTTTGTTTGAATATACCTAAATAATTTTAAAATTCATGTGGATTAATGTTTATTTGACAAGAAACTCACTGAAAATAAAAATGTATCTCAGGACGGCTGATGTGGGTGTTAACACTTTTACAAAACTGTTCTGAGAGACATTAATATTTACATGAATAAGTAACTACAATCAGTTGTATAATTTAAACACGTTGTTAGATTTTCAATATTGATTTAAATACTAAAACGTTCTTTACTATAACAACTCGTCTTCTTTATAATGATCGCAACAGTGAACGAAACATCGTACCTGTTCTAACAATTAATATCACTATGAAAGTTGTACTAAAATATACTTTATCAGTAAGTGAACGTAAAATGAAACTAGTAATATATTCAAATTCAATGTTTTATTTCAAAACTTGTACTGTATACAGTACACATTTTGGATAAAAATTTAGAACAACTACAGTATACACTTTGTCCTTTACACTTGTCTCCACAACAGACAGTTGTCGTCCATTCTACAAAGTTTAATCAAAATCTACCTTTATACTCCAGATATATATGTATTATTATTATTAATCAATAGTTTGACGTAACGTGCGTTCTACAGTATATGCACAGAGTAAAAAACAGAGATAGCTCTGATCACGTGACTGTGTGACGACATGGGGAAGTCGCCGCCATTGTCAAAACGGGAAAATACATCTGAATATTACTGACGGTTTGTTTGCTTGTTTTGAATTTTGCGCAAAGCTACTCGAGAACTATTTGCGCTGGTCGTCCCTAATTTAGCAGTGTAAAACTAGAGGGAAAGCAGCTTGTCATCACCACCCACCGCCAACTCTTGGGTTACTCTTTTACCAACGTATAGTGGGATTGATCGTGACATTACCTTCCCCACGATTGAAAATGTGAGCATGTTTGGTGTGACGATTATTCGAACCTGCGACCCTCAGATTACGGGTCTAGCATCCTAATAACTCGACTATGTCGGACCTTCTGTTTTAGAAGTGTTCTCTCTGTCAGTCTGTGAATACAATAACAATATTTCAAAATGTTTATTTAAAAGATAGCTATAAGTGTTCGCGTTTTCATTTTTTATTTTTCTTTACAGATTACGAGTCGAACGCCTTAACCCACTTGACCATGCCTAGCCATCACTGACAGATAACTGTCAACTTCTCAAACAATGCCCGAGAGCTGTTATTGTTTTAATTACACAAATAAGTGTAAAAAGGCCTCAGGAATCTCCTTCCATGAGTAAGTATTCATATTTATGAACTTTTGTTTCAAAATGAAGGCTTTGAAGCTCGAGCAATTTCAAATTATCGTCTGCTTTACATCTATCAAGGCCCAAAGGAAAAAACTGTATTGTAATGTACTAATTTCTACTAGATCTACTAAGCTATACACCGTAGGCCTAATTACGGTATTGGACGTCACAAACGAATTTGATATGGTATTGATGTATATTGAGGTATTACATATACCAGTATTTAGGTATGAATACACTCAATGACTTTATAACATATATAAAATATATAATAATGAATGCCTACGTTGTTACTGTTAACAGAACACGTATATTTAATTTTCGCTCTGTTTAAAAAATGAGATAACAAACAAGCAATGGTCTTCTCTGTGAAAACCTGCTTAGCTTAAAAAAATAGTTTTCATCTATTTCCAGGAGAGCACCCAAGAGACATAAAAGAAGATGACATATTGAAGTCTGAACTGAAGCTTCTGGCAGTGCCAACAATACTTCTACAAAATCTAAAACCAAAATTAAACTAATGTAAACGAGCACCTTCATACCTATATCAATCAATAACCTAACATCCAGTTGCAACGCCCCCTACAATCCCATACCCGTTTATACTCTCGTCTCTGTGACACGTTTCTTTCAACGGTGAGTTGCAAACTCTTTTTGTTAACCTGAAGATGACTAAGGAAGGTCTAAACGTTGTTCTCTGCTTATCAATAAATGTGTTAATACCCAAATATATATTTATCAGCCATTCTGTGATACATACATAAGAACCATGAATGGCATTCTACATCAATGTATTGTACAAAATTTTGTGTTGGATTTTATCAGTAAAAAGATGGACTAAGAACCCGAAGAATTCTATACAGACTAGTTATAAAAAAATCAATCCAGGAAAAAAGATAATTTCTGCACAAAGCTTCACTGAAGAGAACAGTTTTTCAGCCCCGACGGACGGTTCGATTGAAAAAATTAACTGCTATTAGATACCTGGTTCAGGTGTCATTAGTTGTAAATCCCTCAACAAATATGCAACGAACATTAGCATATCAAATTATACAATCCTGAACTGATCACAAGAATACTTATTAAGAAAAATCTCTTATTTCTTACTTTACCTTATCTTATAAATTTCTATTTTTACATTTTACTTACTGTTATAATAATGAATAAAGAAAAGTATACGACTTGGTCTTTTCTTCTCTTTTGCTGTCATAAAACATGAGCTTACTTTTTTATATATTAATGGTATTCACGCAATAAATAATGCTCTATGTAATTAAACACACAGAAAACACTGTCCAATAAATATGATAATTTCTGGATTTCTGACTCTGCAATAATATCCTTAAAGAAATTCAGCTAAGCTTTCCAGTGTAATTTCAAATGACAAAACAGGCAGTTTTATAAAGAAAACAACAAACTTGATCATTTGATATATTAAAACTGTAGCTCTCTCTTGGATATAAATAATATTGTGTGAAACGTTAAAGAGAACTATTAGTATTTGTGAAAGATGGAATGCAACAGGTGAGTCTGATTAACCAGTTTATGTTTTGTAGAATAATAACAATGAGAGATATAAACATTATAATTTGTTTATATTTTAATGAGAAATCTATGTTAAATTTCTTACTTTTTGAAGGGATGTTCAACGAATTAGAGAAGAGGAAAGACCGAGAGATCAAATGTCAGAATTCTAATACCAGGGAAATTTATGATTTTTTAAACACTTTTTTTTAAGAACAAGAACGTAAAACTAATATAATATTAAAATTGTGTTCGCTAACTATGTTTTAATACCAAATTTATCTGTGTATATTGATAATAAAGTCATTGATTTAAAATTTAAACATAACTCTGTAAAACATTGGGACATGTACACCTTGAGTTACAGGATGTAAAAGGGCTAACAAGTAGATACCTTTAAGAATAATATTAGAAAATTTTCTTTAATTATCACAATTTTTTGGTTGTCAGGAGGTAGTTCAAATTGACCAACGTTGCATAGAGAAAATAACAGATAAAATATAGTTTTACTAAAAACAAACAACTGTATATAAGAGGTTTTGTAGATAAAGTAAATAAAAGTTAAGATTTTCAGATGAAGAAGATTCTTTGCAATCTTAACATTCACATCACTTTCCTCACAGCCTAGTGACAAAAGTACTCAATATATTCACAGAAAAATTGTTTTTTAGTTTATTACAAATATGTCACTAAAATATTTTCTTTCTTGTGTGAAACACTTATAATGTTTACTGAAAGTCTGTTAAGTTTCTTGAAGATATATTGACTGTATTAACATTTAGTAGTATCAAAACTATAAACAAGTAAACACAAAGATGTAATGTGGAAAGTCAACCAAACCCATGTTGAGACAGCTAAATCTATACAAGCTTTCCATTTACAATAGCCAAGAGAAAACTGCATTTTGTATGTTAACCACTGATATGAAACTGGTTAAATATGTGAACTATAAATTAGTGCACCATGTCTTACATCACTTGATTATCTGTACTCTAGAATACTGCCATGAAGTGGTTAAATATCTGAAGTATCAATTAGGGTACCATGACTTCATCTTGTATGTATTGTTAACATTTAAGTAATTCAAGTTCAAAACCAGTTCCATTAATCAAATATTAGATTCAGCACATACGTTAAGTGGGAATTGTTGTGAAGGATACTACAAGTTTTTAAGTCTTTCACTACATGTAAAAATACTGTATAACACTGGTAATGTCAACATTCAACAAGTGTGAAGCTTCTGAAAGAAATGAGAAGTGTTCTTCAAAAAGTAAACATTTAGTAACATACATGGTGAACACAGTATGGTTGAAATACTATTATGATATACTCATCTAATTCTTGAAACTGTGGAACTAGATACAGCATGTAGTGTTTAAAAATGTAACAGACCTATTTCTAATGTCCTATGGTAAGTATAATTAATTATAATCACACATTGCTAGCATTTACATCATAACAACCAAAGTAAACCTGATATTGAGTAAGTTAACAATAGTGACAATGAAAGAATTAATTACTTTATAAGAGAGAGTAGATGACTTTTTTAATAATACTGTTACACAATGGTTGACAAGACTGATATTTAAGAATTTTAATACCTCAGAGAACAGTATGATAGAAAACTGGTGGTAAATAAGGTATAAAATATTGACACAAACCTGTTACTCAATCAAGCTAAAAGCGTGACAAAAAATTTAATACTGTATCAATAGACAAAACTGATAGAGTAACTGGTGAAAAGATTGATAAAGAAAACTGGTTCACAGTTGGAGCAAGTGCCAATAAACAACTCAAGTACTTTAGAAGACAGTGTGGTTTAAATTAAAGAAATCTGATCCTGAATCAGGTGAGAAAAACTACTGTCAGTCACCTGAAGTTGGTCTTTTCAGTCCTGGATCCGAATTATTTGACGTTATGGCCATTTTCAAAAAGGAAAGTAATAAAAAGGTTTTAAAAGACCTGTAGCAAAATTATACTAATAACTCGCTAAGATGGCTAACGGGTAGTTTAAACAGCAGCGTTAGTCACCTGAAGTTGGCCTTTCTAGTCCTGCTTTCGAGTTATTTAACTTTATGGCCATTTTCTAATTTCAAATCAAGCTAGATGGACTCTGATTCTTAAAAGGGAATCACATTAAAAAAGGTCTAATGTATAAATTAAAAGGATTAATGGCCCTTAAAAAACTAAAAACATTATCAAAGTGGACAGTGTCACCATCACCAATAACTCTGTCTGACGTTATGGACATGTTTAAGATGGTGCCGTCGTTGAGAGTCGTAACAACGGCAAGAAAGTAAAATGTAGATTATTGTGACCTGAGTGTTACACAGACTACACACTAGTGCATCAGTTCCAGATAAAAGAAAACAATGAAATAAAAACTGTGACCAATCCGTAGTCTAGTGAGAACAACTTCCTCTTTCTGATCCGCACTGAGGCATGACGGCCAAAGTCTGATAGAGGGTTTTGTTTGGAAAAGCTTGTTGTCGCGTTGCTCACTTTTAATGACTTCAAAACTGTACGAAGCAGTGGCGGGATAGGATGACCAGAGGATACACCAATGTTATCCAAGGACAGACCCAATTCATCCAGCTAAAAGCAGCAATGGTAGATCGTCTATTCTGGAGAAAGTAAAGCCCACTGAGGAAGCAAAACACAACCTCAGATGGGATGCTTTGGTGAGGAACGAAGTTTCTAAGCACATAGTAAAGACAGTCGCAAATGGCGGAGGTGCAAAGAAGGGTCATGAGACTCTTTGTATAAGCTCTGAACTGGAGAAGTGCAGGAAGCCCTGGTGCAGAGCTGAAGTCCTTAATAATTAATATGACACAGCATTTTAGAGCCGAGGTCCTAACAGAGCAGGAACCAGTGATCCATAGTCGAGTTTCGATCGAATAAGAGCACGATATATCTTAAACATAGAACATTGATCCGCTCCCCAAGTGGTGGAAGAGAGAACACAGAGAATGTTCAGTGCTCTTGTGCATTTGACCCATAGATGTTTGATGTGTGGTATAAAGGTCAGCTTAAGGTCAAAGAGAAGCCCCAAGAACTTTGTCTCAGGGACCACAGGCAAGAGTGAGAAGGAGTTGTTCAGTGATGGAATTTATCTTTATACTGAATAGTGTGACACTCAAAAGACAGCCCTGAGGGACTCCAAGTTCCTGTAGAAAAGAACAGGAAAGCGTCAAACCCACACGAATCTTGAAGTCTCCTGTCCATTTAATTTTTTAAAATACAAATGGGCAAATGGCCACGTAACCCATATATATAGAGGTCTCGCAAAATGCCATACTCAATGTTGTATCATAAGCCTTCTCAATGTCAAAGAATATTGATACAAGATGTTGTCATTTGAGAAAGGCTTCTCTGATTGATATTTCAAGTCGAACCAGGTGGTCCACAGTGGAGCGCTGTCGTCGAAACCGACACTGGGTGGGCGAAAGGAGGTTGTTTGATTCGAGAAACCAAACAAAACGAGCATTAACTTCCCTCTCTCAAGTCTTACAGAAACAACTCGTCAAAGCAACTGGATGGTAGTTTGAAGGAATCTTGGAACCCTTACCAGGCTTAGAGAAAGGTATGACAATAGCCTGGCATCAGGAAAAATATTCTCCTGCAAGATCCGGTTGAAACAATCAGAAGAATAGCAAGAGAAGCAGGAGATAGATGGTGCAGCATCTCATAGTGTACATCATCAGATCCAATTGATGTACTGCCAGACCAATGAGGGGCAAGTTTCAGTTCCACCAGTGTAAAGGGACGATTATAGTCATAGATAGAATTAGCTCAAAAGGAAAGAAGTGAATGCTCTGCCCGAGTCTTGATGGCTAAGAAGGTGGAGGAAAAGGCAGAAGTGCTAGATACCCGGCAAAAGCTTTCACCTAGAGTATCGGTGATGCTCCAGGTATCAGCTACTTCTTGGCCATCAAAAAGCAAGATAGAAAGAGGACAGAATTATATTGCCGACTGAACCTTTTGAATGTTATCCCCTATGTCTTTGGAACTGGTGGTAGAAGGTATGGTGGTTGTGAACTTAATCCATGATTCCTTCTGGTTTGACGTCTCACTCTGGTGGAAAGCAATGCAATTCGAGAGTGTGGAATATGTACAGAAAGTATCCCAGGCCCATTTTTAGCTTTCCGTGCCATGTGGCAGGCAGGATTCCACCACGGACGAGGATATCATGGAAAACGTGTCGAGGTTTCAGGAATACACTGAGCAGCTGCTTGTATAATACAGTCAGTTACCGCTGCCACACAGTCGTCTATTGATAGCTGACTCACTATAGCAGGATCGAGTTCTGCAAAAGCAGTGAAAGAGGGCCAGTTTGCGTGATCCAGCTTCCACTGGGGCACGCAGGTCGGGTGGCATCGAACATGGCCAGTCTCTCTCAAAATTACAGAAAAATGACTACTGCCTCGTGGATTATTGTCAACCCTCCATGAAAAATGGGAGAATAATGAAGGGAGCAAATTGAGAGATCAATAGCAGTAAAGGACTGACTAGGTGCATGAAAATAAGTAGAAAAACCAGTATTGAAAAGAGAGAGATGGTGATCAGAAAGCATATGCTCTACAGAGGGACACCTCCTATCAATATCAACACTTCCCCAGAAGGGATGATGTCCATTAAAGTCCCCCAGGATTAAAAAGAGAAACGGCAACTGTTCAATGAGAGCATCAACGTCTGATTGGTCAAATGTCTCTCCAGGCGACAGATAGAGATAACAAACAGTGATGGTATGACCCAAGGAAATACGGATGGCTACGGCCTCCAAAGGTATGTCGAGTGGCAAAGACAGAGTGTGCACATACTGATCAACCAACACTGCCACCCCTCCATGCATTCGTCCATCACACCCCCTATCATTTCTGTACAAAGAAAACCACTGAAAAGTGACTGTATCGGCAGGTTTCAGAAATGTTTCCTGTGAGGAAAGACATAGAAAATGGTAGGAACCAATCAGTGTTTTGATGTCATTCAGATTAGAACGTAAACCTCGGCAGTTCCATTGTATCAAGGTGGCCATTTTTATTTACATGTAGGCGAATTTGGTGGAGGACCCTTCTGTTTACGACCACGTCTTTCTTCTTCACCGTCTTTATTCAAGAGAGGTACAGCGACCCCCATGGATCATGTCCTGGGTCGATTTGGCAGGCCTTTGCTGTTGGAAGGGGATTCCAGTGACTGAGGACATGAACGAATGATTGTTTTGCATCTTGGGTAAGAGAAAAAGATGTATCCGAAGAAATGCCTGTACCCGGAACCAAAGGAAGTGAATCTTGGGATTTGTTGGAATGTATGTAAGGTGATTGATCAACTTTTTTAACCATGGAGGTCAAAAGACTTTTTATTTGTTTTGAGAACGATTCTTTTTTGTACTCCCACTGTACTAGTGGAACGAAGGGCAGCAGCATACATCCGAGATGAAGTGGTGGACAGTAACTTTCGAGCCTCAGGATAAGTAATGTTATGAATTGTTTTCAAATGCTGCACCTCTTTTTCTTCCAATCATTTAGGGTAAGAACGAAAGTAGGAATGGTGAGAACCCTTGCAAATGACATAATGAGGGTCCCTTTCACACTCGTAGGCATCATGGTCCTTGCCACCGCAAGGAGCCCACGTCAAGGAACTATACCATGACGTCTTTGAGTGATCGATGTAAATGTCAGAACGAGAATATTGGTCGGCATCGTAATTCCGTCTTTGCGAGTGGAGATGCATCTCACTGCAGAAACTCCTTGAGTGGAGAAACCAGCGAGAATCTCTGGCTCAGGGATGTTCTGCAAATCCCTTTCAACAATAACACCTCATGATGAATTCGAAGTAACATGAGGTATAACCTCAATATGTATATCCCTAATTGCCTTTGAGTGCAAGAAGAGTTCACTGTGTTGAGATGTGGGTGTTTCCATCAATATGTTACCAGATCAAAGCTTCTTTAGTGACCTTGGAGAGCCAGCAACTCACTCTAGTCCCTTCTCAACGAAAAAGGGGAGACATTTGCCCTAAAGGTTTGTCTGAAAGAGAATGTAGGATAAGAAAATAAGGTACAACAGGTGATCCAGATGTTGAAGATGCTGCTCACAATCTTCAAGACGTGGTCGTTCACATATGGACTGTTTTTTCACTATTTTATTTAAGTTTTCATTTGGAGGATCCATGATAAAAAAGGAAATTTCGATGCTTACTAACCCCACCCACCATGGAGCCCAAGGAGGGGATGCACTACAATGTCAAACAAGGACACTGCAGAAACGCCAGGCTTTCGTGAGCAGTATACCCAAATACCAGTATCAGATCCAATGTCCACAACACCTGTTGAGAACATCCAACACTAGCCCAAGTGGACCAGCCGATTAGCTCAAGGGGGGGCTACCTCAATGCCGCACGTCTACAGAAATCCAAGGCCAAAGTGGGGTGTTAGGGTTGGACCCCTGATCTACCAGGATCCTCTCCTCCCCTCCACGGGTCGCCACGCATGGCAAATACGTGAGCAGATGTTTAGATCCCAGATGAGATAAACTGAAAGAACAGAACCTTTCCAGGGAGATCCCTTTACCACGTACAGGAATCCGCACCGAGGGGACTGACAAAGAAAGCAGGTACTACATTAGGTGAAAAGATTGATAAAGAGAACTGGTACTAAATGAAACAACAAGATTGACAGTAAAAATATCTGGAACTGATTATTAAGACAGTATTAAACTGTCATATAAAATATGTCACATTAATATACAAGTATACATACAGTTATTGAAAGTATGTAAAAAATATATACATATAACATTTCGTACCCTCTGTCTTGTAACCTGTTTATTTGGTCATCATACTTTACCACATAAATATAAAATGATTCTTACGTTAAATAATACAAATTATTAATTTCATTTTTATAAATCAAAATAACAACATCATCTTAATGGGTTTTGTGAATATTTTCTGAAAGCATCACCTGTTATCACTACAATGTTAAAATTCTTGAGATTCCTGAAGAAATTACAAGCAAAAAACAAAACATGAATATCATTTATTCTGTGAATGTTACTTACATGTTTGTGTGTATAATGTGTGAATTTGTTTTATTGAATATGATATACTGTGTTTAAAAAGCACACTAACTGAAGTAGCAATCAATTATTTAACTAAGCCTTAGAACAGGTGATATTCAAGTACACTGATGCTCAACACAGTTATAGGTATCTTCAAAACACAAGTACATAAATGTTTTGTGTAATTTCAAACATAAATAGTACAATAAAAGCAAGGTAATATTAATGTGAAATTAGAACAAAAGAATCTTAATGAAAACACGAAGACCAAAGCTGCATCTAACTACAAGCAACTTGGATCATGTAGAAGAGGGCAAGATGCAATTCAAATGTCTTCACAAGCGAGAGATGAGATGAAGGATAATTAGTGTCCTGCACTGTTAGATCAAACTATGAACATAGTGCACTGTTCTATATTCTTTATAGTAGCTACTACATCAATGATCATTCCCATTTCATAGTAATGAAATAAAGCTCCTAACTCATACTACCCCTTGGAATGATATAATATGGCCTCACTTGATGATGGCATGATAATAAACATGACAAAGAATTCTAAAAGTGTAACAGGACAATAGTTGTATCATGTAACTTTTGTTGATGATAAAAGAATAGTACTTATTAAATACTTACATCTGAATTACAAAAGATATTGTAACTACATTTATAAAAATATGTAACAGAGAATGTTAAAAAGAAAATGCAGACAAAAATAGTATTAAAGTGTATACTGTAAAAATTATGTATCAAAACTAATTAAAAAACTACCAATATTTATCATACATCTAGAATAGTTGCTGCTGACCTACTATGTACAAGAAAATGTTAAAATATTTATGCACTGCCAAAATGCTCTCCGAAAGAATTTTCTGACCATGACTTCATCAGTAACCTAAAACATTAAAAACCACTATTTGTGTGAACCTCAACAGATACAATATTCACCATGAACTGTTCTTTGTCTTACAGATGTTTGAACCATCATGATACACAAGTATAGATAAATAAACTGAAAAAATTTTAATATTGATATTTATGATACTGATGAAAAACTTTATAGACTTGTAATGATTCACATTGAATCTTTCATTGATTAACACTAGTTTATTAATAACACAACTCATTAACAAGTTGTAGGTAATTCTATTGTATCCTTTTCAAATTAATTAATTTAATTCTGTACCTTGTGAAATTAATTATTATTGTCAGTTGTCCTCGTTTCTATTACACTTGTTAAATATTTCTTTAAATTACAAAATACTCAGAAGTAAACTTTAAAGAAACTTCACATCTGCTACAGTATGGTAAAAATAATTAAACACTGATTATTTATATGTTCATGATCAGTACTCCTGTAAGTAATACTTCATATGACCTTATCTATTACCATATTAAACATGACCTTTGTGATGAAAACAGAGTTAAACATATGCAACTACTGTACTAGCTGTGTGCTAGGTCAAGAGTACTTCATACATTATCCATTTCTGAAAGTGTTAAACCTTATACTGTATACAGCTTGTCTATTGAAGAGTGTGTGTAAGTTTGCTTTCCTTGATACTTGTCTGTTAGGCAGATGTGTTTAATCACTTAATATATTTGTGGTCAACATATACAACTTGTTCTTATATTTGTAATGTAATTATATAGTTTTACTGAATCTAAGAAAACCAATAAACCTCTGAGTTACATACCATATGCTCATGTTTTATGAATTTAAGCACAACTGTGCTTAATATGTTTTAGAAACTTACAGATTAAGTATTAATTTGTTTAACATCATTTAACAATAAAAGTTGTTATATTAAATATTTAAATGTTCAAATATCTGTTTTAAGTTTCAATGTTAGTTTATACATTACTGCTTATGGATTGTTGGAAATTCATTGTTACATTAGATTACAGTTGTAACTGTTACTAGAACATCAATTGTTCTATGGTGAAGAATATTCATGAGTTTATTCTGGGTTTTTAAAACATAAGAAACTTAAAAAACAACCATAAAATACACATACAAAATGCTTTTAACAATTCTTTAGGCATCTAATAAAATTACAGTTCTGGATGTTTGGTTGACTTGTTTCCACATGCAATGAATAATTATACAAAACGTTAAACTATTGTTCAAACACATTTTTGTTTAAATATGTAACTGATTCTTTTTGATAAACTTATTATTTATAATATTGTATGATGAAAACTGCTATCTGACATAGCCATTTACTAGGATATTTTGTATGAAGTGTTCATGCCTAAAAATAGTTAGGCTAAAAAGAAACAGTTTGGTTAAAAACACTATCTAAGGTATGAAATATAATACAAATAAATAGTATTTGTCTCACTCTATATATAAATGCATCAAAGTCATGTTCCTATTTTTATTGTATGTCAAAAACCGAGTGAAAAAGTTAGAATTAAGACAAAAAATTAATATTACTGCTTGTAAGTGGTAAGTTATGTACCTTCTTCCCTTTTAAAATTAATAGATTTTCTCCTACTGTTTCTGAATACAGTCCACATAACAAAACTGTTTGGTAATACTTGTCATCTCCATGCAACCTGAATAAATAAAATAAATAGTTGAAGGTACATTAAATACAAGATCAATAATTTCAACAAATGTTTTATGAATGTTCTTACTTTAAATGTTACATTTTTTTGTGCTACAGATAAGTAAGCTTTAGTAACCAATAACAGGAGGGTATCCTCAGTAGCCATGGCACTTGAAACTCTTTTAGGCACAGCAAATTAATCTAAGATACCATTGTTTTTTCTTAATATTAGTTATATTTTTGAGGCCAAGCAATTCCAAATGTGAAGCACATATATACTCAATTCATTTTTTTTACTTATTAGAATCTCTACCACCCTAACCTCAAACTCAAATTTTTATAGGCAGGATTAGAATAAATTAATCTACAATATCTTGGGCAAGGTTAAATACATCAATTAAAAGAGTTTGTTTTCCTGAAACCAAAACTGTAACTGAATATCAAATTGGTCAAGAGATAATGGAGCTATGAACTAAAATATTTTATATGATAAAACAAACAAAAACTTAAAGCCATTCTGTAAGCCTCTGTGCTGTGGCTAAAAACACCACATGTGAACAAAATTTATATATACATGTATCACTATTTATAATTAGCTATTACGGTAGGAAAAACTGTTCAAATGGTGTAACTATAAAGACCTACTAAGTATACAGCATTTATTAGCATATACCCTGATCGAAAAACTACTTTACACAGCAAATATCTGCCACACAAGTAAAAATCTGTCACCAAACAGCTTGGTAGGCAAACTGTTTGATTCTGCAAGTACCTACTTAGGGTATAAAATTTAACAGTCTAACAATTAAATTATCTAGCATAGCAAATGCCAAAAGAACATGAATCATTCAGCATCAAACAGACCAGTAACCAACCTATTTGGCTAGCAAACAATCTGGTAACCAAACTGTTTTCCACAACAAAGTTCTATTAATTATGTAAAATGTAACAATAGATACCAAGCAGACAAACTACTTTTCACAAGAAAGGTCTATCAATTATGAAAACATTTAACAGTAGACTACCTGATAGACAACCTATTTTCCACAATAAAGGTCTATTGATTAGGTAATATTTAACTACATTCACCTGGTAGACAACCTTTTTCCAAAAGAAAAATTTATAGATAGGTAAATTTCAGCAATAGGTAGCTTGATTGGCACAATAAAAATCAGCTGAGTGCTTATTTGCCACAACACATAACAAAAGCTAGTGATGTACTTTATAGGTTTACAAGGCTATTACTTTGATTTTGTTTTATCCACAAATTGTAACCCAGTAGGGTGATACTGCCTGGTCTGAAAAGTAAAATAAACCAAGAAGTGGCAACTGGCAATCAAACATTATTGAACCTTCAAGATTTAGCAGTTGAATGAAAAAAAAATTAAACTTCTAGTATTTAATGGGCATGAACATTTTGATAAAAGTTAGCATTATTTGTTTATAATAAAAACACACACACACACACAAATATATGTGTGTGGCTAGCAATTCCATATATGTACATGTTAATAATAGGTTTGTTGTAACAATCGAAAAAAACAGTAAGTTGTTGACATGGCTTTCAGTGTACAGTACAGACTTCATACTTACACTTTTAAGTTCAGTGTTAGTATGAGTTTATAAAACATATAAACTATATCATCAAATAAAGTGATAAAGTTTTATAATGTTTAATTTAACATCGTAAATGACTGAATTGTTTCTTGAAAATTTTGTAATTATAACATCTTTAACTTTGTATTCAATCTTTCTGTAGATATAACCTGAAATACTATTTGTCTTATCACTAGCAACAGAGATCACAGATGTAAAACTCCCTACAAATACAAAACTTCTTGTCACTTACAAATACATACCTTGGAACATATGAAAGTTTATAACCAAACTAAAGTTAATTAAATTCAGACGCCACCTAACTTTCCTATATATTCTTATAATAAAACTTAATCATCACCACACATTTACTGAGACGATTTTTAATTATAACTTATGGATGTATTGATCGCAAACTGTTGACAAAAGAAAGTTTGCATATTATAAATGGAAGTTCATGCCTCAATATAAATTCAAACTCATTTTCCACTTGTATTTCCTTCTTTGTAAACTGAAAGTCTTATAACATCCTAAACACTGTAAATTGTATTTTTATATTAGTATATAACATCCTAAACACTGTAAATAGTATTTTTATATTAGTATATAACATCCTAAACACTGTAAATTGTATTTTTATATAAGTATATAACATCCTAAATACTGTAAATTGTATCTTTATATTGGCATTTATATTAAAGATTATTCAATTCATTAATTTTATTAATTTGTTGAATATGAAACATGTGTAATTCCAAAACATTCATTACAGATGTTTACAACTGTTACCATGGCTCTACTATTCATTTTCAGTTTTGTTTCTGTGTTCTGGTTGCTGGAGAAAGTATTTTCACACAAGATGAAAACAAGCAAAAACACATGCATCAAAGTGTTACATCACAATGAAACATTCTTATTACTTATACTAAGTTCCATTGTATATTCTATACACAAAATCTCAGCTCATACTAACCCTTGAACTTGACTATGCCCTAAGTCCCTACCCATCCATATGTTATGTTATATTCAATTACGCATGTATTATAAATTTGTTGTTTTTTTTTCAGAGAAATATGGCAGGTGTAAGCCCATTTACACATGAAGAGTGTATTGTGACAAGTACGTGGCATAATATTATGCAGCGAGAATGAAGGACAGCACACAGATACACTGGATACATAAGATATATGGATGGGTATGGATTTCACGGGCCACCCTGTAGCTTTTATTGTTGAGTGTTTTAAATTTCCTTTTTTAACAGCAGGTTTAGTAAATAAAATTTAAATTAACATAAGCCATTGAAGTTTATAAAAAATGATAAGTCATAATGTAATTTAGTTGGAAACTTGCAATTATAATCAACCAAGTTAAACATCCAAAGTATAATAATACAAAGTGTTGACTATTTAATATTACAACAATTTTTAATACACAAATCAGTGAGTCACATGAAATCACAGCTGATATAAAATAGTATAAAACTAGTCTTTAATATGTGCAACTATCTTTTCTCTGTTCCAGAGGACTAGTGTTTTGTAGAATACAGTCATATTTCAGTTATAATACGTCACACGTATATATATATATAAAATTATTATTATTTACAAATAAATCTTTAACTTTCTGTTTCTTCTTTTAGAACACAGAACAGTAACGAAATATAAAAAACAATGATCTCTTCTACTTACAAAATGTGTAAACACTTCCCCAATTAGCTAAGCCTTGCCAAATTTTGCAAGTGGAGTATGTGAACAAAATAATTTTTTAATATTTTATATACACATTTTGAAATAAAGAATATAAGTTACTATATCACTGTAATTAATTGTTCTTATCAATTAAACTGTATTTGTGTTAAAGAAAATATTTTTTAAACACTATTCATCTCACCCTTTTCTGTATATCTACAAAAACAAAAAAAGGGTTTACTCATGAATACTCTTTTCAAAAACTGAAAAACCATCTAGGGGGAAATCCTGAGCGTTTAAATAGTTGTAAACACTTCATTAAGTGAAGTAAGTAAATGTAAAGAAGCATTTCCAAAGACAGAAGAGGTGGGCAGAACCATCTTGTTTGATTTTCCTGTACAGTTAATGTACTTATAGATACTTACCAACTGTAACATAAATAACTTTTCTCAATTAATATTACCCTCTATATACTCAAATATTTCACTCATCTCTAGTTTTAATACTCTCATCTACGCTACATGTTTAATGTGAATTAGCTGTGCTGTAGCATGTAAACAATCATGCAACAATCCTGTACTAACATGAGTGTGACATACTCTCCTCAGGCAACTACCTCTCCCTGGAGATTAAGCACCAAGAACAAAAAACACCAAAATGAGAATGAAGGGTGGGAAGCGTGAAGAGAGCTAAGCATCTATTGGAAACACATTTTATGTGTAAGAAAATTATAACTTCCAACATGATACCTTGCCTCTGCTAACATAAAGCTTCAGTCCCACACTGATCTGGTGTACCATTGCCAAGATTAGCCATTTTTCATAATGCATCTAAACCTCTGTTTCAGGGAAATGATATGAAACTTAGACTTGACCTTGGACGACTGACCAGACAACTTTCAAGTACCCAAGTTAATCCCTTTAACCTAACTTGTAAAAAAGGTGTACATCTGGTCTGGAAGATGAAAGAGGTACTCCAACTCTGGTGTTATCTGTTTAACCATCAGGTAAATTCTGTTTGAAGAAGGAAGAAAACGGAAATATGAGAATGCAGGGGATCTTTAGCAAGTGTCCCTTAATTATGTTTTTAATCCATACAGAAATATCATATGGGCCAAACCTTGTGGAATACGAGCTTCCAAAGACAAGTCACCCAATGTGATAGAGCCTCTCTAGCAGGATTGTATTTTTTGAACTGATGTTCCATAGATTGAAGATGGACTGAAAATAGTTAAAGAAGGAGTTTAGAAAGACCTCAGTATTAACCAAACAATAAGTTTGGGTCAAAAGAAACATATCTACCGTTAACAAACAGCTGAGTGTGCCAGGAGGACACTGTCCATGATGGAGCTAGAGAATGTGGTTTATCCGTGTAATAATTAACTGTACTTCCTAGAAGTGGAACATCTATAAGAAATTCTGATCATCCAACAGAACAATGGAGAGGACCCAGTAAAGGTGAAACAAAATATCTTGGAATTGATACAGACTGATGAACAAAAAAAAAGAAGAATCATGTGTAAATCTCGAGTAAATTCACCTACGTCAAGAGGGCGTCTCTGCCCAGAAACACAGGAGCTAAGGAAAACAAATGGGCTAACATAAACAACAAAAGAGAATGACTACTTTTCAAAAACCCCTCAGAAAAGGCAAAAAGAAAATGAGAAGTAACATTATCTGCAAATGAAATATATGTCTGAAACCAAACTGGGATTAAAGAACCCAAATGTGGAGAATCTACACAATTTAAATACCAGTGATAGGCCAAAGTATGGGCTGAGGCATCGCTAAGTATATGAATGTCCTATGTGATTAACTGTAGCAATAAACAGAGAAAGATGCCATACAAGTAAACATAATTTTCAAAGTAATGATGTTTAGCAAATAAGAACATTTGAAGGAAACACGTTGAGAAACGTTCTGCCCAGCGAGTAATCTGAAAGCACAGTATAAGCAAACATATTTTTAATGCAATAATGTTTATATACAGAACAAAGATGTCTTAAGCAAACGCTGAGAAACTTGTCACATTACAATTAACCTGATGATGAATAACTGGCGCTAACAAAAATAAAATAAATACAGAGGCATCACTTAAGGCATTATTTCAGAGAAACACACCGAGGGACTTTAGTTGTGTCTTTAGATTGAACGAATAGACGCTCTCTTAGTTATAGGAGGTTACCAAAGTTATAAACTAAAAGCGAGAAAATATTGAACAAAATAAGCGGACATCAGTGAGCTTGTAAGGAAATATACAAACATAGATGTTGAACCTGAAGACCTGATTAATGAGACAACGCTATAATCGGACCATTGTTCTTGGATGGTGGAAGAAATACTTTACATGTATAAAAAAAAGGTTATGTGGTCAGTTAAATCAACCAAACCCGTGTTAAAAATAAGATTAGTAATTAACTGGAGAACGTGAGCCCAGCGTGGACAAGTGGTTAAGGCACTTGACTCGTAATCCAAGGATCGCGAATTCGAATCCCCTTCACACCAAACATGCTCGCTCTTTCAGCCGTGGGGGCGTGACAATGTGACGGTCAATCCCACTATTCGTTGGTAAAAGAGTATCCCAAATGTTGGCGGTGGGTAGTGATGAGTAGCTGCCTTCTCTTTGTTCTTACACCCCCAAATTAGGGACGGCTAACGCAGTTAGCCCTAGTGTAACTTTGCGCGAAATTCAAAACAAACCAAACCAAACCTGGAGAATGTAGAAGTTCGCAAACAAAGTTTGATAATTTAATGGTGCGTCAGTAAGAGTTTTTTTTCACAAAACAAACTCGGAGCAATAGTAAATAGGAAACCAGATGTTTCTTTGACTACGCCGATAGTCATCTTTCTACTAATATAAAAGGGCTTGGAAAAGAAACCCAGTTAGTTAGTTAGTTAGCTAAGTAATTCAAACAGCTTAGTATCTCAGTCAGAATCTCAACGGAAAAACAGGAAGATATCTGCATACCCGAGGTCTTTGTAAGTATTATTAATGTTATTATTCCTTAACACCAGTCATCATAGTAATAGAAGTAACTGTCTATAATAAACCTTAGCAAGTTAAACTATGTATGTGTATAGTGTCAAATGTTTGAAAGTATAAATAAAGTGTTTTATTGGACGTCTCGGGTTCGAATCTCTTTTGTTTGAATTATAAAGCTTTGATTTAGTGCCTGTGAGCTCTATTGACCACGATATCCTCACTTAAAAATAAATTTTGTACGTGACAGCGGGTAGTATTAATCAAAGTTCCAACGGCTAAACCGATTCAACCCACTCTGTCTGACCACAGGTCAGCCCATGACCCTGTCACGTGGCAGAGCATCTAAGATATCACGCAGGGAGAGGATACAAGTGTTTAGGAAAAGGATGCATGTTGTATACAGCAGAAAGTTTATATAACACAGAGGATAAGAACAAAACATAACAAGCCTGTTATGCCTTTATCCTCTAATCCAAAATCCACAGAGTAAGGGAGAAAGACTAAGGGTTAGGTAAACCTCCACACTGCAGGAATGACTTAATTTCACTGTAAATGAGTACCAAATGTTCCTCTGTCAATAAAGTTCACCTTGGTCATAGAAAAAAATTGGTTAATCTAAAGTAGTAGTAGCAGTTGAAGAAGTCATAACAATGAACTGTAAATTCATAACTGAATGAAAAATGGGGAAATAACCCAAAATGAAAAGCCCTAATTATTAAAAAAATCCGGAAATAGATTCAACTCATATAAGACTGTTTCCAGACTATAAATGTTTAAAGTTAAATACTAAAACTAAGTTCAAAACTATGAAAAACATTTAATTTAAAACTTCACAGCACTTAAGTGATAAATTAATAATAAGTTAGATTCTATAATTCAGGAAGTGCCAGCTGCATAACAAGTGTGGATGGTTGTTACAAGGTTATTTACAAGATACAACATAGAAAACAATGAACATAGGTGGGAGTATGGAGACTAGGGTGAAGCAAAAATAGCTAAACATATAGAGTGCAGTAATAATCAAGAAAAGTTTTATTGTGGGCAGAGGTATTGAAATGAAAGTTTTTTTCACCTTCACACTTCTCTATTTCTTAATAATAGAAAAATGATGTGATTTAAATAACAAATGCATGGTAAAGATACATACAGCCCTGAATTAACTATTAAGCCGAATAAGCACGTGCTTCGGGCACCAAGGGAAGGGGGCGCTACAGAGTTTTTCACCTTGCTGTTATCCTCTGAACTCTTTTTTTGTAATTGTTTTTATCTGCCGTGTTTGACTTTACTCTGCATTGTTGAAAAAACGTTTTCTTTGGCTCGGTTAGCGACTAAAGTTTCGAGAATCTACTGAACTATGTATCTGTAGTAAGAAGTAATTGATTTGCGAAAGATTACTGTAAAGAGCGGTACAAAATGTTGATAAAACTTCAGGTAAAAGATGATCACATGTTATGATGTCTAACCTTGCAGATGAAATATTTTTCTCAATCATTCCTTCTGTTGTGGCTATTTATAAGAAATTATAGACAGTGGAACTGTTTTGTTTTACCTTTTACTGCTTTATTCAGTCACATCTGAAAAATAAGTGTGTAATATCACCGAAACATAAGTCAAACGAAATGGTGACAGATGTGTACAGAGACGTGGCTAGTTTTATGTTTTTTTCAGCTTCTGTTTTCGTACGTTATGTTTGGGTTATTGTCTCGTTTGTTTTAGTTTTATTTGCAGTAGTATTGCATTATTCATGTGTGTTTTTTAATTGTTTTTATAAATGTGTTTCTCACTGAAGCTTTTACTGAGCCGTAATTTTTTGGCTTCAAGCAACTTGCTGTAAAAAAACCTCCTTTGTGCGTGAGTACATGTTATGAAATTTATCATACCAAGAACAAATTTGGAAAGGAATGCCACCGTTCATAGATTACACGTAATCTATAAGAGTATTTGGGCATGTATGTATTTCCTTGTGATTATGTAACAATATAAACAGACCTGAAGCTGAGATTTACTTAGGGAATAAATACAAGGGTTTTAAATGTGATTTAAGACCGGGCACCCTTGTTTTTATCCCCATTCATAAATAGCCAACAAAATTTTGTCAAATGCGTGAAATCACGGTAGACACCATCGGAAAAATGTTTGGTTTTGTCCTACATAACAGTTATTTTAGACTCGATGATACTTTGTACAAACAAAAGGACTAACAATAGGTAACAATCACATTTGCAATAATATTCATGCATAAACTAGAAATCAAAGCCATGTGTGCATATAAAAACAAGCTTAACAATAGAAGTGTGGTACATCAACGACATATTTGGTACTTGGAATCGTGGAAAATACACACTACAGTAGCTTAACTCTTTCCAAAACAACTTTCACCCATCAAATTTACACTAAAATTTCTCAACACAGAAGGATACTTAACGTTCTTAGATGTTGCTCTAAAATATCCAAAACAGACAAATATGGAGCTCCATACATGACAAAGAAAGCAAGAAACCGATATTTTTACATTACAAATCATACCAGAGAGAACGAGTCAAGGGGAAAGCATAATAGGTGAATTAAAGAAAATAAATCGAAACTGACCCACGTCAAATCGTTAAAACACTACTATTACAAAATGGTTACCACGATTACACTATATAACACAAATTTTGTTCCTGGAAAGTCTGTATTTCTTAATTGTTTATGCTGTAAAAGTACAGAAAATGGCCATTATTCCCTTGAAACTTTGCTTTTGTGACCTGGATAATGGAATTTAGAAATTAAACTATTCTCTATGTAAAAACGGGCATATTTGCGCATATTCATTTACATAACGTCTGAATACAACAACATATGAACCAAGATTTACATGTATTTATACTAAAGTTATACAAAAATGGACAAAAAGTTCAGAAGTAAGTAGTTTCTCGATACTTGCGACTGTGTGGCACTGGGGCGATTGATGATGGAAAGTCCGGATATATGATAGCAGATGCATTCTTGCCACCCCGACGTTTGGAAGGGTCCACCATGCAGAAGTAGCACTTGCTTGAGTGGACAGTGGGTTCACGCCAAATTCTTGGAACAGCGAAATTCATGGTTCTCTTTTCCCCTCTGTACCATCCTGCAAAAGAGCAAAATAAAATTGTTATTATGAAGAATAAATTTATTTCATCCACAACTAATGTGTAAGAAGTTCATATAAATATTTTATGTGATATTTTTGGAAATTAAAAAAAAAGATGTCTAAGTTTTAAAAGGTCTAAAATTTGTTTAATATAAAATCTTATTATTCAAGTAAGCAAAAATTGTCCGTCTTACCTTTTAGAGATTTTTTGCAGTGCTCACAGGTAAAATGAGGTGCCCAGAGTTTGTCTTGATCCCCGACAGGCATGCCGAAATATGCCTCGTAGGCTTCACACATTTTAGCAGATGCTGTCACAGAGTACGTTTTCGCTCTTGTCTTGATAAATTGATCACATACATAGCAGAATACATATGGAGAATGCTTGCGGCTTCTTGATATCATCTCTGATAAAATCAGATGTGTTCATTTACGCAGCTAGAACTAAACTGAAGTGGTAAGCCCTTGTATATATATATATATTACTATGGAAAGTTTTACAACATTCTAGAAAGTTCTGAAAATTCTTGTAAGTTCGAGAAAGTTCTCTATCAGCCACTCAGCATTGAATCTACCAAAGTTAAAATTTTGTTAAATAGTGTTATTACATCGACAATGTTTTTAAATCACAAAAAAACGTTACAACAACATCTCCTCCAAATGACATACACTAAAACACCCACAATGAACATCATTTTTATAAACAAAAAAATTACAAACAAGATGTGTAAAGCCATTAAACAATCCCAATTGACAAACAGTATAACACAAAAACTATCAGGTGAAAGAACTGTTAGTTTACTCTTCATTCTTACAAACAAAATGTGCTATAAAATCATTACCACTCTAGAGAAAACGAAGCAGAACAAATGTGCCACATCGAAAATTAAATAATTTGTAATATATGTGAAGAAACACATATAAGAGAAACCAGAAGACCTTTTTACACGCGCAGGAAACATCAAGTTCGTTATATATGAATGACCAATACAAAACTCTCCACCAGAACATTTCCTATAAAAACACGGAACCCCGAACACACACACACACATATCAAAACCCATTTAAAATTTCTATCTTACAAAAAAAACACCAAAGATTTTAAAGAGAAAAAATATGTAGAAGTTATTCTTATTAAGAAAAAAAAAAGACGTTGAGTGATACATGTAACTAAGTCGCTATTATCTGTGTGTTTTCAGTTAATAATAAAACATCGATCTCTTTGTTCTCTATTTCTTATTTTTTATATTTTAAGTAATATATGTTATATTTTTGTCTTGTTACATAGATATTGTTATAACTACTTTATAATACTATTAAAGTAATGAAACAATAATAATATTTTACACATTGTAAGACACACGTTACGACAGACTCGAGAAATAGAACATTACAAACAGATTTGTAATTTAACGAATATTATAATATCAAATAATTGCATATATTAATTCTGATAAAACCGCAAGAGCAAAACATGCGGCCCGGCATGGCCAAGCGCGTTAAGGCGTGTACTTCGTAATCCGAGGGTCGCGGGTTCGCGCCCGAGTCGCGCCAAACATGCTCGCCCTCCCAGCCGTGGGGGCGTTATAATGTTACAGTCAATCCCACTATTCGTTGGTAAAAGAGTAGCCCAAGAGTTGGCGGTGGGTGGTGATGACTAGCTGCCTTCCCTCTAGTCTTACACTGCTAAATTAGGGACGGCTAGCACAGATAGCCCTCGAGTAGCTTTGTGCGAAATTCAAAAACAAACAAACAAACAAGCAAAACATGGATTGAAATAAAAATATATTCCTTTATATTTATCTGGAGTGAAAAGTTCGTTTTTTCTAAACTTTTATCAAAACAATTATCTGTTTCCCCACCACAACAATTAACTACCTAATATTGTTGAAACGTCATGTTGCTAAGTCTGTCTTAGGAACAAGAACAGTTAACTCTAATTGACGTTAAGTGCTAAAACGGATCAACCGTCGTGCAAAGTAATTAATTTGATGAAAATATTTTCGCTTTTCAAAGTAGTTCCTCTTTATTTTTTTTTTATTAAGCCGAATCATTTTATCCATTCTCGGTGGATAGAAAACACTCTACCATTCGAAAAGTTATATTTGCTTTTTGTATGTTGCATGGCGGTAACATTAGCTTTAGTGTATTTCAGACTAACCAAATCAGGCTACTTTAAACATAAGCTCCTTATATTTGTGCAGATGGCTATAATAACGCTTATTATAACTACACTTCTTTTTAAAATAATATTTATGGCATACATGCATGAAACAGCTTATGATAAAAACAACGTCGGCTGGAAATTGAGTACCGCCGTAATCTCTGCCACAAACAACAAATATTCCGAATTTGGGTGAATTATGAAACTTGTATTTATACTTTTTTAAATAAAAAAATTAGTAACTAGAAGAGTTAATCTTAATCGTTCTTAAATATACTTGTGAAACGTGTTAGAAAATAATATTCAGTGAAAATATTTAAAGATCTCCCTTTCAATTTTTTTTTATTAGGAACTAGATGTTTGTTGGTAATCATACAGGTTACATTCAATTCTAAATTATTTTTCATTTTAGGGATTTGAGATTTAATGTAAAGTATAATATTTCATGATATAAAGAAACATGCTTACACTTATCTATTGTTCATAAACATTAGCATAGCAGTAGTATCTTTTAGTTCTTAAGACATTTTTCTGAGTTTTTAATCCTTTGTATTAGTGATTATTTTAATGGTAATAAATCTCAGCTGATGTGTATTTGTGTGTGATAAGTTTAGCCTTTTCTATTAACAATTGAGCATATTAGTAAAAGTAAGTTGAAATTCTATTACGTTAGTGTAATACACCTAGTGTTATTTATAAACTTCTCCAACATTGGTTTGGTTGTTTGAGTTTCGCGCAAAGCTACTCGAGGACTAGCTGCGCTAGCCGTCCCTAATTTAGCAGTGTAAGACTAAAGGGAAGGCAACTAGTCATTACCACCCACCGCCAACTCTTGGACTACTCATTTACCAGCGAATAGTAGGATTGACCATAACTTTATAACGGCTGAAAGGGTGAGCATGTTTGGTGTAATGGGGATTCGAACCCGCAGATTACGCGTCGAGTGCCTTAAATAACCACCTAGCCATGCTGGGTCACCTTTTCTAGAAGAAAAAATTACCATGGTAAAAAAAAAGTGGTGGTAGGCATGAGAAATGTACTAGCCCAAACTGAAAACTACCATTTTATTTATTTTATTAGAATAATGACTTCATTATTACAGATTGCAAATGTATACATATTTCATTAATTGCAATGACTTTTTATATATTACCTCCCCTTCACTTAAATCGTCATTATTTGTCAGTGCTGCCCTCTATACGCATAAATGTTTGTTACGCATACCGCAAGCCTTCTACCGCCCCTCCATTGGAAATAATTCATTCCAATGAGTCAGTCTTTCATGCAAATTATCAGACGAAAACCCTCCACCGATGATGACAGTGCCACACATTTTTGTCACACATGGCTTCCTTTATTTAATTCTACTAGACTTATTATTTCTTATTTGGCAAACTTTTGTTTAGATGTTTGAATTTTTTTTCTTTAGTGTGCTTTCTAATTATAATTTAAGTAGTTATACCACTGAAGTGGTATTTTTTATTAATCGTTTTTGATTATTATTAATTCACTGTCCAATCTTTATTGTTTTCTTGTTTGTTTTTCGCACGTTTGTATTCATCTATAAAACAATTCGCTCGATTTATTTTTTACCACGAATATTAAGGTTGATGTTACCACTTTGAGTATCGCACCTCGTATAAAACACTTTTTAACTGGCGACAGGCTGGGTCACTACGTTAGATTTATCTATGAGTATTTCCCAAGAGACAAGTTACTATATGGGTCAACCACCTTCTCCTGAACTTTACCCCGTTTCCCCATAAACATGTCAAACCCGTTCGGTTTAACGAAGATTTTGATAGCATTTTTCTAACCCCGAATTTTGACGTAGCTAGCCCTTAATGGCTTGTTTAGACAGACTTCTCAGGTTTGTCGTGTTTCATCTCTTTACTCGATTTCTTATGATCCCTGTCCTCCTTTGTGGCATGATAATTATTATTATTATTTACTCTTTCCATCTTCTCTGGGTATTAGATTTTTATTGGAACATTTTACTTCCCAGTTGGTCGAATGTCCCAGCATGTCTCTCTTTTCATGAGCTACTAACCACATTGCTTTGATGTATCATCAAGCTGATTGTCCTTAATAGTTGAGCCTTATTTTCTCAATTTTGGAGCACTCCCTGTTTTCTACAGTGTTTACATCATAGCCAGTTTTCACACATTTGTCTTAACTTTACTTAATTCTTATGGTATTTATTTACAATACATCATCTTTCCCAGGCTATGCACCAAACTCTTGAGGGTTCATCAAGGAACAGCCTCATCTGTCGTCCTCGACTCTTGATTTTCAAACGTGGTTTCTCTATTGTTGGGATCTTCTAGATCTCACTGTGGCCTTATCTCAGGTTAGTTTGCTACCCATTCATCTCAGAGAATTACATCTTGTCCCCTCCCTCTAGTGGTATGTATCATCCATGTTCCTGACATTCTTTGATAGATTGTTTAGACAGAGTATTCATGATGATGAAAGGCGGAAGACTTTCGATACGTCGTCCTCTATACTTGTGTCTTCACAACAGGCAGTTGCCGTCCATTCTACAAAGTTTCATCATGTTCCTGACACTTTGAAATCACGTGAGGAATCCTCTACCATTTATGCGTTTGTAAATTGTTTGTCGTAGTGAAAACATGACAAGCCCCTATTCCTATTTCCTGTTTTAGCCCTTCTCATTGCTTACCTGCTCTTTCTTTCAGGGGTTCTGTATTTCATCATTTTATTTCATGTAGGTTGGCACAACGCCAAGAGTATCAGTGACTACTCAGTGAATTCTGGTTTAGTGGAAGCTTGATTGTGATAATTTGTTTCCATTTGGTGATCTTTTGTCACAGATGAGTGGGTTATTTGGGTTCTATCAAATGGACTTTTACTACAATATTTTCTTCAATTCCTTTGTCAAAGGAACCCATTTCCTTCTCTCAGCCTTAGGACTCTATCACCGACAGGCCATTTGTTTTTATTCCAGGCTGTTTGTTGTCTCCCCAAAAATGGAGACTGGCAGCCTGTCATAGATTTGTTCTACCTCAATCAACTTCTCAGTCTCCCTCGTTTTATCACGAAATTGTTTCTCACCCTCTCCCCCCGTTAGTACAACGGTATGTCTACAGATTTACAACGCTAAAATCAGGGGTTCGATTTCCCTCGGTGGGCTCAGCAGATAACCCGATGCGGCTTTGCAATAACAAAACACACATTTCTCACCCTCAGGTGGGTTTTTAGTCCAAATATATGAATGACCAAGAATGGATGTCGCGAATGCTTTCTTATTTATTCCAATAGCTCTGCAGTCATGACCATATCTTTCGTTTTTCCATCAAGGGGTGAGTTATCAGTTTTACAAACTCCCCTTCTGGCTTAGTTTGGTCCTGTATATTTGTGTTAAATATTTTTATCTTTTTCTCATCATCGCCACGCTCTTGGATCCGTTTTTATTATTATATGGATAACCGGCTGCTGTTAACTTATTTTGAACTGGAGTCTACCCATCACACACTTCAGTTGCTCCAGAAGACGACAGCTCGAGTGGGCTGGTTAAACAAATTTCACTCCCGATGCGTTATGCTTTTGGTGATGTGGTCTTCCTTGGCTACTATAATCCCCTTTAGTTAGGCTCATATGTGAGCTCTTCATAATTAGTGGACGCGTGCATGGGATCCTCTGTAGGATCTTACTACCAATCCTCCTGCTACCAAAGAACTACTTTGGTGGTTGTCCAGAATCAACACATCGGCAGGTATCTCACTTTCTCGTCCTTTTCCAGATTTACATTTCATAACCAGAGATGGAGTCCATGGGTCAATCACCAGGAGGCTTTGGAGTGTTGGTTCGCAGCTGAGGAGTCTCATTATATCAACACTCTGGAGCTTCTAGTTGTATGTCAGGCTTCGAATCATTTTCGCTGTCTGACCAGACATCGTCTGGTCATGCTTCTTTCTGGTAGTTCTAAGTGGTTACATATATAAGTAACAAAGGTGACATCCATTCTCCATTCCTATATTTTTATGTGTTGTGTCTCCTATTCTGGACTCACATGCAAGATATCCATATCACTGTATGTCATCTTCTGGGTGTTTTAGTCTTGTCACAGATTATCTTTCCTATCCAGACAAAGTGTATCCAATGATGTGGTCTCTCAATCCCCTTTGTCTTTCAGTAGCTATGACTTCAGTGAGGTACTCCTTATATCGATGCCTTGAGCAAATCGTTCAACCACAAACTATTTTTTTGTCTCTGGTCCCTCATTCTATTGTCCTGCCTATCAATGCTTTCAGTTAAGATTGGGTCAATAAATCTGTATATGTTAATAATCCCATCTAACTTCTTCATTGAATAATTTCATACATCCATACCACTCTGTGTCAAGTCCTTCTTATTGCTCCTTAGTGGTTGGCTCAGCTGTGATTTTTTTTAATTATCCTGCTACCTCTGTCAACCTCCCTTCATTTGGTACCCGTGAGCATTCCACTCTTTTTGTCCTCTGTTTTCATGGTTGTTTTTATCTTTGCTTTGGGAAGCAACTCAGGCTTGTCCTGATGTGTAATTTCATTTCTGGAATGTTCCACTTGCCTCTCCTCTTTGAAAGTTTATCAACGTAAGTAGAATGTTTTCTTTCACTGGTCTCTAGACCACTGGTCCACTGTGCCTCATATTGTTGAATTTCTCACTGGACTTTTGATGAAGGATTTTCTGTCTCTTTGTTTTCCAATTATCAGGTGGCTATGCCCCACACTTTCCAGTTTTTTACAATATCTCCATATTGATACGTTCCTTCGAGATTCATTGTTCTCTGTGGCGGCTTGCTCTTCTGGACGGAGTTGCTAATGTGGTCCTCCATTGCTTCTCTCTGCTTTCATTCAAACCAATTTACACCTGTTCCTTGTTTTACCTTTCTTTTCCTTAAGATTAATTTCTTACTCCTATTAGCTTGTGGACTTTGATAGTCTAATTTATTTGTCAGCACTGTTTCATGTCCTCTTTATCATCTAACATATCTTGTCCTTCATCTGAATAATTCTTTCCTCCCAGTATGCAAAGTAGCTAGGTGGAGAGGGATAACGCACTGACTGATTATCCTTCACCTGTTGAGTTTGGGCTTTTGATTCAGTTGGTTTTTTTCTATGTCCTCACATACTTTGCTCCAGATGTATTTTCAACAAATTCGACATCTTACCTTTCAACTGGTATTTCATCTTTGTCTTCTCCTGGAAGAAGTTCTTCAAATGGGCACGTGAACTACTTCTAATACAATCGTCTCTCACTATTTGCATTGTATCACCGATATATCCTCTTTGGGCTATCGTCTTCCATTTACAATTATTCTGCAAATTTTCATGCAACTTTGACAATGTAAGATATTTTTGTTCTTCTCTAATATTTTCAGGGGAACTTATTTCCACTTTTATGGTAATTATTCATTATTTGGATTCTGCTTAGTGGCAAATTGCGCCTAATAAGGTATTATTTAACCTACAAAACCCACACCGCTCGGCGATGTTGGCTTGCGTGTTATGTTTCAAAGCTACATTGTTGGGAAGGGATGTTTCACAATATCACATGAAAGTTTTAATTATCAAACTAACTATATTCTATTCAACTTTCATTGTTTACAGTGTTACATAGCTTCTTTATTATAAAATTAATTGCATACTATTCAACATCATTGTTTACAGTGTTACACGGCTTCTTTATTATGCAACTAACTTTATTTTCTACAACATTGATTGTTTATATTGTTACATGGCTTCTTTATTATGGAACTAATTTTATTCTCTACTACATTCATTGTTTATATTGATACATGATTTATTTATTATACAAGTTACTTTATTCTCTTCGACATTCATAGTTTGTATTGTTATAACTCTACTTTATTGAATACCTAACTTTATTTCTCTTCATATTTATTGATTAATTCTTACATTCCTTCTTGATCCTACAAATAACTTTATTGTCTTCAATATTCATTCTTTATAATGTTACATGGCTTATTTATTTTAGAACAAACAATATTTTCTTCATCATTCATTGTTCACATGGTCACATGGCTTCTTTATTTCAAAAGTAACTTTATTCTCTTTAATATTCATTGTTTATAGAATTATATGGCTTCTTTATTGTATAACTGACATTTTCTCGACAACACTAATTGCTTAGATTGTAACATGGTGTCTTTATTCTACAAATAACTGTTTCTATTCAACTTTGTTTATATTGTTGTATATATTATTTATGACTGACATTATTCTCTTCAACATTAATTCTTTATATTGTTTAATGGCTTCTTTATTATACAACTAGCTATTCTCAACAATATTCATTGTTTATAGTGTTACATGGCTTCATTCTTATAGAACTAACTATATTTTCTTCAACATTCACTGTTTATATTGTCACAAGGTTTCTTTATTATACAAGTAACTTTATTATCTTCAGTAAATGTTGTTTATAGTGTTACATGGCTTCTTTATTAGACAACTAATATTATTTTTTCCACATTTATTTTACGTATTGTTACATGGCTTCTTTGTTATATAATTAACATTATTGTCTTCAACATTCATTGTTTAACTGTTACATGGCTTCTTTTTTATAATAGTAACTTTATTCTCTACAACATTAATTGTTTAAATTGTTTTTATTGTATAATTAACATTATTCTCTGCAGCATTGATTGTTTACAATGTTATATGACTTCTTTATGATACAACTCGATTTATTCTCTTCGACATTCATTTTTTACACTGTTACACGACTTCTTTATTTTTCAACTCAGTTTATTCTGTTCCATATTCGTTGTATGTATTGTACACGGCTTATTTATTGTATAACTGACATTGTTGTCTTCAACATTCATTGTTTAATTGTTATATGGATTTGTTATTATAAAATTAGCTTCAGTCTCTTCAGTATTCATTGTTTATAGTGGTAAATGGCTTCTGTATTATATAACAAACTTTTTCTATTCAACATTGATTATTATGTTACATTGCTTCTCTATTATACAACTAACACTATTCTCTTTGGCATTTAATATTTACATTCTGACA